>NC_080171.1:61437503-61678632 GCF_950295315.1 Erinaceus europaeus | reverse complement strand
GCAGATTGACACAGTATCATAGCTAATACAACAGAGTACATAAAAGCCAGGTTATAACATCTCTGCTGCTGTAAATGGAAATCATAAACTTTGGCAAACATGGAGGACAGTAAATTCAATTGACAGGCCTCTCAAAGCAGATGAAGAACAACAGAGGGAAGCTCACTGAATAGGATTAGAATCCACTTTATTTGATTATTACATCATTGGATGAGGCAACATGTAATGCAATTCCCCCCAAATTGTTAATTCAACACTCACAAAATAATGGTAGAGATCAAATTATCATTATGTCCTTAAAATCACTGATTTTCAAGCTGGCAAGGAAACTTCTAGCTTCCTTCAGTGATTACCTTAACAAATGGGATCCAGGGGATAAGAAAAAGAAGAGAGAAGCAGGAATTTTGTCATAGATTTTTGCACTGTTTGAATTCTTATACCAAACATGTATTCCTGTTTTCAATTTTAAGAATTAGCAGAGAAACAAATTCCCCCTCAGTTTACCTAATTTGTCATCATCCTGGCAAACTTAAGCATTAGGATCCTATGCTGAATGGCAGAACTCAAACCTCTTTCGGCTCAAAGACAGCAGAGACTGACTGAAGGAGCTACAGAACAGATTGTGGACATTAACAGGAGCCTCCACATGTGATTTTTGAGATCTCTTTCTGAATATTTCTCTGAATGTTCTGATAACATTATAGACAAAGTCCTGCATACTTTACAACTAATGAATGAAAGGCAGTAAGAGCTCTATAATATTCCATGTGGCTCCTCTTTGTCCTTTCCTCTGGTTTCTCTCCTACTGTCCTGGAAATCCTGCTTTCACTTGGAATTCCCAGGTTTTTTCCTTGTGGAGAGTCAGCCAGGTGTTGTCCTCAAGCCACCACTTCACCCCCATGGTCTTTTGACTTTTAGTAAAAACTCAGGCTCTGGCTTCAAATCCCTAGTCCTCTTCTGCAGTGGGTACGGAATAGCTTTGCAAGCTCTTATGTAGTGCTGCAAGTGTCTCTATTTCTCTCTCCCTTTCTTTCTTCCCCTCTACTCTCAATTTGTCTCTTCTATCCAAGCAACAACAACAAATAACAAACAAACAAAAATCCAGGCAACTAGCAGAGGGAGTTGGGGAAGACTCCAACAAGACTCGTAGTCAGCATCTTCTGCCTCTCACCCACCTGCTCCTAGAAATATATATATAACTTCTCCCCCCTCAGTGTAGCTTCTACCAGGGGGAGATGACAGGCTGTACCCACGTGTCAACACCATCTTATTTCCTCAATAAAATATTAAAGGAAAAAAAAAGAGAAGATAGCTTCTGACATGGTTAAAAAGCTAGTCTCTTCTTCACACAGGCTCAGACCCCTGTTGGAGAAGAAAATGACACCCAAATCAAATAGTTTTTTTTTTTTTTTTCCCTCCCCTAGAACATTGCACTGACTTCTCTTTGGGAAATGAGAAAGCCCTTGTGTGACTGGGATTCTAATCTATTGGGTCTGGGGTGGGGTGGGGGGTTTGTGTGGACAGTAATTCCAGGTAATTCCATCTGGTTAGAGTCGCCTGACTTTTCTTCCATTAGATGGGTTAAGTGAGCCATCAATTTAGTGGGCTTGACTGATTTGTTGATATGGTGAACTCTCAGGGGAAAGTTCTTAAACTAATTCACTTAAGATAAGGGAATGGCTTCTCCTCAAAGGCAAAGCAAGGAAAGATCCTCATCTTCTCTGTAAGCCTGTCCAAATTGTCTGCCAACCACTGGAGGATGAAATTGAGTCTAACACTACAGCATGTATTACTAAGAGTAGACTAGCCGGTAAATATTTAAAGGGTCTTAGCCAAGCTTCTCCATCATTTACCTGCATTTTGTTTGGATGACAAGAAGTGGCAGAGTGCACTGAAAAGTGAGATTAGGTACTTGAAACATGGCTGCAGAGATTAAACGAGTATTTCTTGAGGCACCCTTCATTATGGGGAAATGGTAGAGGACAGATTTCCTGAAGAGGGTTTCCACTTGGCTGCATGATTAAGTGCTCAGGAAACTATATAATTGGTAATATACTTTTTTACATTCCTGTGTAAATAATTTCTTTATTTAAACTTCACAATGTATAATATTTAAACACTTGTCAAGCAGTAACTCAATGCTGGCAGAAAATTATAAAAGTCTAACAGCAGGATTAAGGGTATTATGGCTGAAGCTGATTGATCTCTATAGTTTTCTTGAAGAGGAATCTTACCAGAGAGGTATAATTTGTGAAATAGAGCCATACAGTCTCAGTAATTTGAGCTCTTAGAAGAGAAAATGCTGAATCCATCTCAAATTGGCCTGCTTTTATTTTTTTTAAACAAGGTAGAAAGTATGTTTTGAATTCTTTGTGTATGCATGCACATGTAATGTAGTCAAAAATTATTTCTGAGTATCAGTCAAATAGGGGCAATCTATAACTCTGTCCACAACTGTGAGATCCACCATGGGTTTAACTATATTGCCCACATATTGAGGCAGTGCCAATGTCATTTGTGTAAATAGTAACAGAAAAGAGTTATGCTGATTCACCATGTATATGGATCTAGTGTGTTGGAAAAATTTACTAGGAAATCAGTATTTATTATCATGTTTGTCAGGGTTTATAAATCCCAGGGTAATTTACAAGGATTTAAGACCTTTCACCCAAATATAAAAAGTGACCCATTAAAGTTAATGGTCCTTCTTTATCTAGACTCATCTTTAAAATTTACCATGTGGCTTAATATAATGAAAAGAAAAGGGGGTGAGGATTTTAAGTGTAGCTGAGAGTATTCTGGTAAAAGAGGAGGACCCAAAGAATTCTGAGACCCAGAAAGAACCAGATTAGTAAGTGATGGAAATAAGATCAACCAGAGAAACTAGAACATAAATAGTAAACTACTTAAAATTTTGATGCAAAATTGGTAGGCAAACATTTTAGAAGGATGAAGGAAGAGGTTGAGCAGAATGGAAAAGATTCTGAACTCAAACTGCTATCACTGCAAAAACAAAAAAAGCAAAACCAAAACAAAGGAAAAAAAACACCCAGATACATGGTTTATAACTGTGTGTGGGGAAGAAAAGAACATCTCATTATTGGCTTAAAAATTATTGGTTAAACAGAAGTCTACATTCATATAATGAATCTCTGTCAGTTTGACATCATGAAAAGAGGGCCACATTGCTGAAGGAATGAATGAACAGGGGATAACTAGACCATTGACTAATTGAAGCAGAAAGTCATTTGTCTTAATAGACAGGTTTTGGATTTTTGGATCTTGCTGATGAATGATCATGAAGTCTGCTTATCTATATGGAAGAGCAGATATTCATATCTTTATCTTAAATGTGAGTGTTTAAGGAAAAAACATACTTTTTGTAGAAATTCAATTTTTTTTTTTAGTCTTATCTATTAACATCAGCTCAGAAAAGAAAAGAAACAAGTCTGTATGGAGAATGCCAGTACTGGAGGAAATATACAAGGGAACAAAAACCTGCCACCCCAAAAACCTGCCACATCTTTGATAAAAAAAAAAAAAACTAATCTAATTTCATGGCAAAGTCCATGAATGACAGAAATAGGTTTCCTTTGAAGAAGATATTTACATATAGACTTCCCCTAGGGAAGGGTCCTCCCAAACTCCACACCAAGGCAAACTTAATCTTCTTATCTTCTCAAAGGGAAAAAGAGCATCTTTGTTCTTCCCTGGGGACTTTCCTAACTGGTCTTTCTATCCTTCTCCCCATTGCCATATTTTAGATGTCATGTGGTGAGTTACTCCCAGATTTAAAGCCATGTGGTGAGTCACTCCCAGATCTATATGAAGTATATATGTTATTAACATTTTCCTCTTATTGCTATATCTGATGCTTGTCTGGTTATTTGTTCAACCTCTGAAGCACCCCAAAGGGGTAAGAATGAAATGATATACTTTGTACATAGAGTCATCAAAGCAGGTGATTTGATACATCTCTCAAGTTCTCTACACATTAGAAGACAATTGAAGATAACGTGAAAAAAGAGATAATATTCTACTTTAATAAAAATTTACATACAACTAGAAATGTAGCTCACCTGGTCTGAGAACTTGCTTTGCCATGTGTGTGACTCAGGTATGAGTCTGGTCCCTACTGAGCTGGAGGAAGTTATGTTGCTGTGATGATATCTTTACCTTTTAATGTATGTCTCTGTCTCTCCATCTCTTTCTCTCTCTATATGTATATGTATATATACACATATAACTGATATATGTATATACATACACACACATATATAAAAGAAATCAGCCTTGAACAGTGAAGCCTTAGACTACAGGGAAAAATAAAATTGATAACAGTATTACTTTACTTGGAATGAGTTTCTTTAAGTATTATAAAAGTACCTACCAAATTGCAGTATGTACTGTGTAGTGGTCCTCCTCCTCCTTCTCTTCTTCCACTGCCTCCTTATTCTTTTCCTCTTCCTCTACCTCGTTCTCCCTTTAATGATTTATTTATTTATTACTGAGAGAAAGAAGGAATCAGTTAAATGTTTCCTTCTTCACTATGAGAGGGGGAGAGGAAGAGGGAAAAGGAGAGACTGTGGGAGAGGGGGGAGGGAGAGGGAGAGGGACAAGGAAGCTGAGTAACAGTGGCATGATCAATACTGGGGACCAATCTTGGGGCCCATGTGAGCAAGTTCAGCACTTTACCTAGGGTGCCATCTACCGGACTACTGTTGGTTTTCTATATAACCATGCTGATGAAATGATTCTGGTGAATTCAAATTTTGTGCATGATCTAGGTCTTCTATTTTATTGAACAAGAAATAAAGAACCAAAGAGAGTGCTCTGGCTAGTGGAAGATTGAGAACTGGAATCCAGGTTGTCTTATGTTCAGTTCTGTGTTCTTTTTACACTCTTCTTGAAACTGGAGGTTTCCTTTGGTATGAAATTTTAATTGGAAGGAGAAATTCAACTGAAAAATTGTACACAAAAGAAAAATTACAGAACTGTGGAGGTGGAGATATGTAACTTGAAGAAAAGGAATATTTTCACATAATCATTCGTAGTACCTTTTTTGTAAATTGCACTATACAGGGTTTCACAGTTGACATAGTCTTTTACATGCATCATCTCATGACATCCCAAACAAGCTCCATGAGGCAAGAAACAGTTTGATTAAGTGATTTACCAGAGGTCACCTGCCTGGTAAATGGGAGAGCAGAAACTAAAATGAGATTTTGCTCATCTACTATGTGCCTTGTATTAGATCTGAAGACAGAATGTGGACAGATAAAGAGAACAGACATCAAGCATGACAGTTTACTTGCAAATGCAAGAAAAGTGTGGATTTCAATGGAATTTATAATAGGAACATAATCTTGCTAGGAGATGTGGTTTGGATCAGTGAAGACTGATCTAAGAAGTGATGTTTGCATTAATAGACCAGTGTCCTGCCTTTTCTTTTCAGTAGAGTTCAATGCCAGTGGACTATATACTTTGGTCAGAAAGCTTGTCCTAGCAATATATAGACACATGAGAAACATGATAATAATAGTATCAATCTGAATATTTAAAAAATAAAGGCACATTTTATTTTCTGGGTTTTAAATTTCATATTTGAATGCTATTTATTTGAAAGAGGTCAAAGTGATGCTTAGTGTTGGTTTGTGGTATTGCAGGGATTGAACCTGTGACTTCTGGGACCTCAGGCATGCAAATTTGGTGAACTATTGCTGCACTTCTCCCTAGACCTTGTTTTTGGTTTAAAAACACTCTTTCCTTCCTTCCTTCCTTCCTTCCTTCCTTCCTTCCTTCCTTCCTTCCTTCCGTCCTTCCTTCCTTTCTTCCTTTCTCTCTCTCTTGATTTTATTGTTTTTTCTTTTTAATTGTGATTAATAGTAGTTTATAAGATTATAAGATATAGTTTCACATTGTACCCACTACCAGAGTTCTGGGAGCCTACCCTCCTAAAAATAACCACTGTAATTCTCAACAAAATCTTAGAGACAGTTTGTTTGCTTCTTCTTCCTCCTCTTCTCCCTCCTCCTCTTCTACTCCTTCTCCCCCTCTTTCTCCTCCTTTGCAAGTTCATATGAAATAAAACCCATCTTTTTCTTTTATACAATGATTCCTGTGGTGATAAATATGTTTATTTTAGTGAATTGTTTATCACTGTGCAAATTTTCAAATCCTAAATCATCTTTCTGATTTCATTTAAAGTATTTTTAGCCAGTGAAATCTTAATTCCTGAATCTATATTTTCTTGTAATTCCAGCGCTACACTTAAACCAGAGGGTTTTTTTTTTTTTTTTTTTTTTTTGAGTAAAGGCCCTATATTTGACTAAGCTAATAAGTCAAAGGAATGAGATAGTACCTTTGTACTTAATGTGGAAGATAGGATTGGAAACAGTGCTACAAACAAAACTTCATCTGTAATGTTATTTCAGGAAATAAGAATGAACAGAAAATTTATACATGTTACTTGGTGTATTTGTGAGGGAGTTTCCTAGCAAGCTATCAAGTCAGCCTTTATATAGATGAAGGTGAAAGGCAGGGCAGAAGGAGAGCGAATTGAAATTGAAGGCTCCTCTGACAAAGAGAAGGCAAAGGCTGGCTGGGGTGAGAAGAGCGAGAGGTTTCTTGATCCCCATTGCTCTTTCTGTAGAGAATTTCTTTCTCTTTCTCTCCTCCAGGCCTTGCTTGTATCTATCAAAAGATTCTGTTTATGCCTTGGTTTTGTTGAAGGCTGTCGAGCTGGCGGCAAGCCCTCCCTCCTTGGAATGTGTCACAGTGCAGAGAGTGAAAGCAATCGATGTCCCTTCCTGGCCCCCAGCTTTCCCTCTGCCCTTATAAATACTTTTATTTGCATTCTGTCACTGTGGCTGTGGCTTATCCCTTTGCATTCACCCTTTGTAGCTGAAAGTCATTAATCTGCAAATGCAACTAATTAGCCTTGCACTGTTCTAAGAGCAGAAAACATTGCTCGCTCATGGTCCTAGTTTATTGAATGCCAGAAAATGTACACTTAAGGATCAATGGATCTTGCCAATAGAAAGAGTGCACTGTATAAATTACACACTTGGCTTTGGAAGGCTATAGAATGAGTTTTGCATGAAGGACCTAAGGCCCGATTTGGAATGGGGCAGTTGTTCAAACCAAAGACTTACATTTCTTATTTTCTCTGGTAAGTTGTGCCCATTTTGTGAGGTGAGCCATCTCAGTCTATCTTCTTGAAGAGCAAGGCACAGAAAATTAGGTGAAACTGGATGCGTTTCATCCCTGACATTTTTCTTTCTGGAGAAAGGTTGAACTCAGGACCTTAGGGTTGGTGTAAGATTGGAAAGGCCAGATCAGTTTATCTTTTTTTTTTTTTCCCTCAATAAGGGGAAAACCTTGAGCCTAAATAAAATAAGAACTAAAATGCTTATGGATAGCTTTTTTTTTTTTTCTTAAAAATTGGCCACTGACCGCCAGATAAAGCTTGACTTCCTTGAAGGAAAACAATTTATTTTGTGGACAGAAGGATGTATTAGGGCAAATGAAATCCAGGGTACCATTGGGAAGTCAGAGTAAAGAAGCAGTTTGAGATACAGAAAAATATCCTCTTTAGTCAAATTAGAATCCAGTCATACTATGTGTGTGTGTGTGTGTGTGTGTGTGTGTGTGTGTGTGTAATATTGCTAGTAGATATTTGCAGTAACTCTTTGCACCAAAGGGAAATTGGAAAACAAAATGTACCAGCAAGAAAAACCCAAGTACTATATGTATATGGTAAGAAGTTCAGGAAGGGGAGTCGGGCTGTAGCGCAGCGGGTTAAGCGCAGGTGGCACAAAGCCCAAGGACCGGCATAAGGATCCCGGTTTGAACCCCGGCTCCCCACCTGCAGGGTCGCTTCACAGGTGGTGAAGCAGGTCTGCAGGTGTCTATCTTTCTCTCCTCCTCTCTGTCTTCCCCTCCTCTCTCCACTTCTCTCTGTCCTCTCCAACAACGACAACAACAATAATAACTACAACAATAAAACAACAAGGGCAACAAAAGGGAATAAATAAATAAAATAAATATTAAAAAAGCAAGAAGTTCAGGGAGAAAAGAATATCTATAATTTCTCATATCTGGTAGCTTGGTGGGTGTCTGACTTGGGGAGTTGGGGGAGTTGAACCCTAAGGAAAAGAACAGGTGTTAAAGAATATTGATTCATTGGTTTTCTGCTGCCCATAGTCTGTGTCATTGCTAGAAACTGCACAGGCTAGTGTGATGGTTTTGCAGTTTTGTCTACCAGAGATTGTAAATGAGGTATTTTGGGGTTCCATATTGAGAAATGAAATTTAAAATATTGGTGCAGCACCAGAAAGCTCCTGCTCTTATCATTGCTTGGTGGTTAAAGAGCTCTTTACAGAAATGGAATGGGCATTGAAGTAAACAAGTAGATTTTCTTTCTTTCTTAGAAGACTCATACAATAATGTAAGAATAGCTAACAAAGTTGACTTTCTTTGAATAGCATTTGTCTTGGAAAACTACCTTTGTCTTGCTCTCTCTCTTTCTCTCTCTCTCTCACACACACACACACACACACACACACACACACACACACACACACACACACACACACACACGTTGTCATAAGTAGTGTTTCACTGCTCTGGGACAACTTTTTCAGATAGCTAAAAAGACAAGAGGGAGAGGGAGAGGGAGAGGGAGAGGGAGACACCACAGCACTGAAGCTTCCTTCAGTGCAGTGGGGGCTAGGATCAAACTTGGCTTATCCAGGTGAGCTATTTTGCCAGCCATCATCCTCACACCTAAAATCATAGATACTGGTTCAGAGATAGTTGATTGAGTTTATCTAACCTTGCTAAATGCCCCTTTCTAGAGGGGGCATTATTATAGCAGAAGGATAAGAGAATATGCTTCCTTCCTTTGTTTTTGAATAGATATAGTATAATGTGGTGGTGCTTCACATGTTTTTGTCTACAAACTCTTTTAAGAATTGCTATCCCAAGAAACAGGCTGGGGGTATGGATTGACCTGCCAATGCCCATGTCCAGTGGAGAAGCAATTGCAGAAGCCAGAACTCCCATCTTCTGCATCCCCAAAAGAATTTTGGTCCATACTCCCAGAGGGTAAATGATTGGGGAAGTAAATCAGAGGGTTCTGCACCCATATTCCACCAGGACCCAAAGTGTTTGTCATTAGGAAAACACCAGAGGAAGCCAGGCACACAGGTTTCACTTAACTGAGAGAGAAGAGGAAAAAACTGAAGACTCTTGGAAATAATAAGTCTAGGAGTAAGCTAAAAAGAAAGTAAAGGCAGGACAGTTAAAAACAGTGGGGAATACACACACACACACACACACACACACACACACACACACACACACACACACACACACATATATATTCCTCTACAGTGGGTTGGAGACACAGAACTCTGGTGGTGGGAATTGTATGGAAGTATACCCTTATTATCTTACAATTTTGTAAATCAACATTAAATCACTAATAAAGAAAAGAATTGTTATCAATAAACTCTCACCTTCCTCTTCCTGGAGGAAGTAGTGAGGGTAATATATATATATATATATATGTACACACACACACACACACACACACACACACACACACACACACACACACACACACACTCAAGCACTCCAGGTTCAAAGCCTGGCTCGCCACTGCAGTTGCCGAAGCTTTAGTGCTATGGTATCTTTCCTTCTGTTTCTGTCACTCTTTCTCTAGCTGAAAAACCAGTCTGGAGTGGTGAAACCCTGGTTATAACAGAAATATTATTGATTGTCATTGTTGTCAACATGGGGAATACTATTCAAAACTGATCAAGGTAGGACATGCTTTCTTCTCTTGTCAGCTGTCATTACTATCCTTAGGGAAAGATAATGTTGGACAATTTTGAATGTTCGTATCTTTTCTTTGTAAGACGTCTCATATGTGGCTACTGAGAATTGTCCTCTTGAGAAAGTTTAGTTCTAAATTTTGAAAAGTAAAACTCCATACTGTTCAACAGTGATTTATTCCATATTGATTTGGGGTGACTGTAGACTGTGGAACTCTAAGCAGAAGATGCCTAGTTAGTTATTGGTAGTGTTTATCTAGACCATTCTCCTACAGTGGCCAGATGGTTACTTCTTAACACCTTTAAGAGAGAGAAGGCTTAATCTTAGGTCCTTACATTTACAAGAAATTCCCTCTTCCTGCTTGATAATAGTATTACTTTAAAAAAAATCTTTTTTTTTTTTTGATCTTTCTCTATTCTTAATATTTTATCACTGACAATTCACTGCTCAGTTTTGGTAAATTTAGCTCAATAGAGACTAATTGAGCAACTTCTTTTTTTTTTTTTTTTAATTTAAATTTTTAATTTAAGAAAGGATTAGTGAACAAAAGCATAAGGTAGGAGGGGTACAACTCCACACAATTCCCACCACCCAATCCCCATAACCCACCCTCTCCCATGATAGCCTTCCCATTCTCTAGCCCTCTGGGAGCATGGACCCAGGGTCGTTGAGGGTTGCAGAAGGTAGAGGGTCTGGCTTCTGTAATTGCTTCCCCGCTGAACATGGGCGTTGACTGGTCGGTCCATACTCCCAGTCTGCCTCTCTCTTTCCCTAGTAAGGTGTGTCTCTGGGGAAGCTGAGCTCCAGGACACATTGGTGGGGTCTTCAATCCAGGGAAGCCTAGCCAGCATCCTGGTGGCATCTGGAACCTGGTGATTGAAAAGAGAGTTAACATACAAAGCCAAACAATTTGTTGAGCAAACATGGATCCCAAGATTGGAATAGTGGAGAGGAAGTGATGGGGAGGTACTCATTGCAAACTCTAGTGTAATCCTGCTTTCAGGTATATATTTTGCAGTAGTTTATGGATACGTGTGCGCATACGCTCTCTCTCACAGAAACTGGTGTATGTCTAGGTTATGGGACTTTGTTAGAAAGTGAACTACCTGAGATGAAATTAGAGTGTACTATAAAAGGAAAGGTCTCACCCGAGTAATGAAGCTGAAGGGTTGTCATTCCACACGTGAAGTCTCTGGATACACTCTGAGGTGAAGCATGTTGAGATGGCAATCGTTGCTTTGGTTAGGTTGTGATCGGTGGATGCAATATTATTTGGTATGGATTGGGAGAAGCATACAGGAAAGTGAGCCCTATCCATGGGTGCCAGGACTGGGGGAAGTAGGGGCTCTATAGTGAAGATGTGAGGTTCCTGCTGTCTTAGGGTTCAAAAAGACAATCAATAGTTAATATTATCATCACATTATTTGTTAATTGGGTTAACTTTGAAAAGTCCCTTTGTTATGGTTTGCTGTACAGTACCCAGTATCTTGTATATAGCTGTGCTATTGGAAGCCTCCAATCTACTTGGTCTAGGCTTTTGAGAGAGTCCGCATATCAAATACGTAGCCTATCTATTAAAAAGATTCAGTTTGTCTCCTGAGAACCTTTGAGACATACAATTGATTTCCCCCTCTCATATTAATTAACTACTGATTTATATGTCTACATTTTGCTAGGAGTGTACATAAACACCATTCCCATCACCAAAGGACCGTGACCCATCCCTCCCGCCCATTCCCACCCCCCACTGGCCCAGAAAGCTACATGTCTACCCCTCACCACTGGGTTTTTTCTTTGGTGCCCTACTTACAATTTGATCAGGTCCTGCTTTTAGTTTCCCTTTCAGATATTCTAAGTCAGCTTCTGTTGATGAGTGGGATCATCCCATACTCATCTTTAACTTTCTGACTCAGTTCACTTAACATAATTCCTTCTAGCTCTGTCCAAGATGGGTCAGAGAAGGTGGGTTCATTGTTCTTGATAGCTGCATAGTATTCCATTGTGTATATATACCACAGCTTTCTCAGCCATTCATCTGTTGTTGGGCACCTGGGTTGCTTCCAGGTTTTAGCTATTATGAATTGTGCTGCTATGAACATAGGAGTACACACCTCTTTTTGGTTGGGTGTTATGGAGTCCTTGGGGTATAACCCCAGGAGAGGAATTATTGGGTCATATGGAAGGTCCATGTCTAGCCTTCTGAGGGTTTTCCAGACTGCTCTCCACAGAGGCTGTACCAATTTACATTCCCACCAGCAATGTAAAAGGGTTCCTCTGTCCCCACATCCTCTCCAGCATTTGTTGCTGCTGTCCTTTTTGATGTATGCCATTCTTACAGGAGTGAGGTGGTATCTTAGTGTTGTCTTAATTTGCATTTCTCTGACAATCAGTGACCTAGAGCAGTTTTTCATATGTTTGTTAGCCTTTTGGATCTCCTCTGTGGTGAGTGTTTTGTTCATTTCCTCTGCCCATTTTTGGATGGGGTCATTTGCTTTTTTGCGGCTAAGTTTGCTGAGCTCTTTATATATTTTGGTGATTAGTTTCTTGTCTGATGTCTGGCATGTGAAGATCTTCTCCCATTCTGTGAGGGGTCTCTCTGTTTGTTTAATTGTTTCTTTGGATGTGCAGAAGCTTTTCAATTTGATGTAGTCCCATTGGTTTGTTTCTACTTTGGTCTTCCTTGCAATTGGGTTTGATTCATCAAAGATATCCTTGAGGTGTAGATGGGAAAGTGTTTTACCAATGTTTTCCTCTAAGTATTTGATTGTTTCTGGTCTGACATCTAGGTCTTTGATCCATTTGGAGTTGATTTTTGTTTCTGGTGAGATAACGTGGTTCAATTTCATTCTTCTGCATGTTTCAACCCAGTTTTCCCAGCACCATTTATTGAAGAGAGCCTCCTTCTTCCATTTAATCCTTTGGGCCCCCTTATCAAAGATTAGATGCCCATAGGTGTTGGGATTTACTTCTGGGCTTTCAATTCTGTTCCACTGGTCTGTGTGCCTATTTTTGTTCCAGTACCATGCTGTTTTGATGATGATGGCTTTATAATATAGTTTAAGGTCTGGGAGTGTGATGCCTCCATTTCTGTTTCTTTTCCTCAAGATGGTTTTGGCAATTCTAGGTGTTTTCAGGTTCCAGATAAATGATTGTAGTGTTTGTTCTATTCTCTTAAAGAAGCTTGGTGGAACTTTGATGGGTATTGCATTAAATTTGTATATGGCTCTGGGGAGAATATTCATTTTGATGATATTTATTCTTCCAATCCATGAGCATGGGATATCTTTCCATTTCTTGGTATCAGTTTCTATCTCCTTGAGTAGCGACTCATAGTTTTCAGCATACAAGTCTTTCACTTCTTTGGTCAACTTTATTCCTAGGTATTTGATTGATTTTGCTGAAACAGTGAATGGGAGTGATTTCTGGATGTCTTCTTCTTCAGATTTAGTGTTTGCATAAAGAAATGCCACTGATTTTTGTACATTGATTTTGTAGCCTGATACCTTGCTATATTGCCTAACAACTTCCAGTAATTTTCTACTGGATTCTTTAGGTCTTTCTATGTATACTATCATATCATCTGCAAATAGTGAGAGCTTGACTTCTTCCCTTCCAATCTGTATCCCTTTGATTTCTTTCTCTTGCCTGATTGCTATGGCAAGAACTTCCAATACTATGTTGAAGAGTAACGGTGACAGTGGGCAGCCCTGTCTAGTCCCTGATCTGAGGGGGAATGCTTTCAGCTTCTCTCCATTGAGTATGATGTTGGCTGTAGGTTTGCTATATATAGACTCCACTATCTTGAGGAATTTCCCATCTATTCCCATTTTTTGTAGAGTTTTGAGCATGACTGGGTGTTGGATTTTGTCAAAGGCTTTCTCTGCATCTATTGAGATAATCATGTGGTTTTTGGCTTTGCTTTTATTGATGTGATGAATGACATTGATTGATTTACGGATGTTGAACCAGCCTTGCATTCCTGGGATGAATCCCACTTGGTCATGATGAACAATCTTTTTGATGTGTTGCTGTATCCGGTTGGCCAAGATCTTGTTTAATATTTTGTCATCTATGTTCATCAGAGATATTGGTCTGTAGTTTTCCTTTTTTGTTGTGTCCCTATCAGCTTTTGGTATCAGGGTGATGTTGGCTTCATAAAAGGTGGAAGGGAGTATTCCTGTTTCTTCAATCTTATGGAATAGCTTAAGAAGTATGGGTATTAACTGTTTCCTGAAAGTTTTGTAGAATTCGTTTGTGAAGCCATCTGGTCCAGGACTTTTGTTGTTGGGGAGATTCTTAATAACGGTTTCAATTTCTTTGTCTGTGATTGGTGCATTTAGATTTTGTAGTTCTTCTTGGTTCAGTTTTGGAAGTGCATAGGTTTCTAGGAATTGTTCCATTTCTTCCAGATTCTCTAGCTTGGTGGCATATAGTTCTTTATAGAAGTTTCGCAGAATTCTCTGGATTTCTGTGGTGTCAGTTGTGATATCTCCTGTATCGTTGACAATTCTATTAATTTGAGTCTTCTCTCTTTTTTGTTTGGTGAGTCTGGCTAGGGGTTTGTCAATTTTGTTTAATCTTTCAAAGAACCAACATTTGGCTTCATTGATCTTTTGTATGGTTCTTTTATTTTCGATGTTGTTTATTTCTGCTCTAACTTTAGTGATTTCTGTCCTTCTGGTTGCTTTAGGGTTCCTTTGTTCCTCTTCCTCTAAGTCCTTGAGGTGTGTAGTAAGTTCGTTCATTTGGGCTTCTTCTTGGTGTTTAATATGTGATTGTATAGCTATAAGTTTCCCTCTCAGTACTGCTTTAGCTGTGTCCCAAATATTTTGATAGGTTGTGTCTTCATTTTCATTAGTTTCCAGGAACATTTGAATTTCCTGTTTGAGTGAGTGTCTGACCCAGTGGTTCTTAAGGAGCATGTTGTTTAGTTTCCAAATTCTATGTCTTTTAATAATTTTCTGTTTGTTGTTAAAAGTTAGTTTTACTCCACTGTGGTCTGAGAAGATACTTGGGATGATTTCAATGCTCTTGAATTTATTGATGCTGTCTTTGTGACCTAACATGTGGTCTATCCTTGAGTATGTGTTGTGTGGATTTGAAAAGAAGGTGTATTCCAGTTTTTTGGGATGGAGGAGTCTGAAAATGTCCAAGAGGTCTAGTCTGTCAATCTCTTCATTCAATTCTCTTATATCTTTATTGGTTCTCTTCTTTGTTGATCTGTCTAAGTGTGAGAGTGGGGTATTGAAGTCTCCCACTATTATTGTATTACTATTGATGTATTTTTGAAATTCTTTCAATAGGTGTTTAATGTATTTAGATGGTCCCTCGTTGGGTGCATAGATGTTAATAATTGTTAAGTCTTCTTGGCTGATTGATCCTCTTATCATTATGTACTGTCCTTGCCTATCTTTTATTACTTTATTTAATTTAAAATCTATCGTGTCTGAGATGAGAATGGCTGTTCCTGCCCTTTTTTGTGGACCGTTAGCCTGTATGATAGTTTTCCATCCTTTCACTTTAAGTCTGTGTTTATCTTGTTGTGACAGCTGGGATTCTTGCAAGCAGCATATGGTTGGGTTATGTTTTCTGATCCATCCCCCCACCCTGTGCCTTTTGATGGGTGAGTTTAAGCCATTGACATTTATTGATATTATGGATTTAATGTATTGTAGTGCCATTGTTCTAAAAAACAATTTGTTTGCTCTGATATATTACAAGTATTATAGTGATGTTCTTGTTTATAAGAGGTCTTTTAATACCTCTTTCAGGGCCGGCTTGGTGATAGTTGCCTCCTTTAACTGTTGTTTGTCTAAGAAGGTTTTGATCCCTCCATCTAGCTTGAATGAAAGTCTAGCAGGATATATAATCCTTGGTTGAAACCCTTTTTCATTCAGGGCTCGATAGATATCTTGCCACTCCCTTCTGGCTTTTAGAGTTTGAGTTGAAAAATCTGCAGAAAGTCTTATGGGTTTTCCCCTGTATGTGACTTTTTGTTTCTCTCTTGCAGCCTTTAGGATCCTTTCTTTATCCTTACTTCTTCTCATTGTGACTATGATGTGTCTTGGTGTTTTCAGGTCTGGGTTGATTCTGTTTGGTACTCTGTGGGCCTCTTGCACCTTGATATCCTTTCTGTTATTCAGGTCTGGGAAATTTTCTTGTATTATTTCCTCTAGGATGTTTGCTTCCCCTTCCTCTCTTTCTTCCTCTGGCAGGCCAATTATACGAATGTTACTTCTTTTGAGATCATCCCATATGTCTCTGTTGTTGTTTTCAGTGTCTCTCAATCTCTTTTTAAGCTCTTTCACCTCTTTCTTAGTTTTCTCTAACTCATCCTCTGTCTGACTAATTCTGTTTTCTGCTTCTGTTAGTCTGCTTTCCCTTGCCTCAGCTTCTTTCTTCATTACAGCTATTTCAGCTTTCAGTTCTCTAATTGTCTCAAGATAATCAGTATTTTCCTTGGGGGTCTCAACTGTTGTTTCCCTAATACTGCCATTTCTTTCCTCCAATGTTGTTTTCATTTCTGTGATTAATAAGTTTATTATTGCTTGCATACTTTTCTTATCTATGGTTACTTCTGACTGATTTGTGGTTTCTTCTGGGCTCTTGTCTTCATTCATTGGGGTAGCAGTTTTATTTGTTTTTAATCTACCCATTTTTTTTTAATTTATGTGTTTCTCTCTCTTTTTTTTTTTTTTAATGTTCTGTTGTTCCTCAGTTGTTGTGTTTTGAGCACAAGTAACACTGTACTAAATACCTTTATGACAATTGCACTCACCAACCTCCGGAATAACCGTAGCAACTGAAGTAAGTATTGAAGGAGTTTAATCGTTACCAGTTAGCCAAACAATTTCTCCAGTCCGTGAAAAAATAGTAACCAAATCCCAGTGAAGAAAGAGAAAAGGAAGAGAGGATAGCAAGAATAGACAGTTATGCAAATTTACTATCCAGTGTATATTCTAAGGGTAACAAGAGTGTAAAGGGAACTAGAGCAGAGATACACACATAGAGAGTCCACTCTGGGTCAGATTTCTTCCCCAAAGTAATTCACAAATTCAGAAAGTCAAAGAAGAAAGAAGTGTATGACAAGATTAAAAAAAAAAAAAAAAAAGAGAGAGAGATTGAGAGAGATAAGAGAGAGAAAAGGGAGAAGATAGGAAGAAGAGTTGTAATTAAAGAGCAGTGCGAGGAACTTCCCAAATGTGTATCAGTGAATTAACAAAAAAAAAAAAAAAAAAAAAAACCCTGTTTGGTGGTATGGGGTATCCTGCTAGTAGCTGGTCCCAGGCACTGCTTATGGGGGAGGGGGGGCGGCGGGAAGGATGTATGCTTGAAAATTAAAAGGAAGAAAAAAGAATTTTTTTCCCCTACTCTAATTCTTAACCCAAATTAAGTTATAGAAACATCCTTGGTATGACCGTTATGGCCCCTTATTGGATGGCCTGCTAAAGGCAGAAAATCCTATTGTTTACACGAGATGTGTCCGGAGCTCAAAGGCTGGCCGCTTCTGCTTCTCCGGGCGCCATTTTCCGGGAAACCCCGCCCTCCAGACTTTTTTAAAGGATTTCTCAAAAATGAAAACTAGCTCCAAGTCCTTTGATCCAATGAGAGCTATACTCAAGAAGTCTTTGGATCCACCCTCAGGGTCGCGGTGGACCCTGGCAACTCCCAAGAGGCAGCCCCCGAGCTAAAGTGCTCTCTCCGGGTCCTCTGCCCTCCGCGCTCTGCAACCGGCGGAGGAGCCGCCTTCCCGGGCGGGCGGAGGACAATGCCCGGCGCACTCGCCTTGCCTGGCGCCACCTGGGAATTCTGGCGCCCCGCTAGTCCGTGTCACCTTTGCTCTAATTGTTAACCCAAATTAAACTGTAATAACTTCTTTGGTGCCCCCCCCCCTTATTGACTGGCCTGCTAAAGGCAGAAAATCCTACCTTTGCCGACAATGCTATCAGAGCACTCGCTGTTAGCGACTTCTCAGGCCGTCGCCATATTACCTCCGAGCAACTTCTATCTCCTTTTTTGAGCTAGGTCTTAGGGGCACAGAAATAAATAAAATATAGTTCTTATGATTGGAAGTCTTTAGATCCTCATAGTCCACTGGGTATGTCATTATCATCAACACTACCAATGTTTATTGATTCCTTACTCTGTATTATGTATTATTTGAACTACATTGAGTGCATTATTTCATTTCATGCCACTAATATATAGAATTATCATAGGAACATTCAAGTTATTTTTAAGTTTTTATTTATAAAATGGAAACACTGACAAGACCATAGGATAAGAGGGGTACAATTCTACACAATTCCCGACACCAGAACTCTGTATCCCATCCCCTCCCCTGATAGCTTTCCTATTCTCTAACCCTCTGGGAGCATGGACCCAGGGTCATAATGAGGTATAGAAGGTGGAAGGTCTGGCTTCTGTAATTGCTTCCCCACTGAACATGGGCATTGACAGGTCAATCCATACTCTCAGCCTGTCTCTCTCTTTTCCTAGTGGGGCAGGGACCTGGGGAGGTGGGGCTCCAGGACACATTGGTGGTGTGTTGTCTGTCCAGGGAAGTCTGGTTGGCATCATGCTATCATCTGGAACATGGTGGCTGAAAAAGAGTTAAGATAGACAGCAGAGCAAAGTGTTGACTAATCATGAACCTAAATGCTGGAATATTGTGGATGAAGATTTGGGGTCTCCATTTTGGAAAAAACTAGTAGGTCTATTTTAGGTCTATCCCAAGGTGCCCATGACCCAACTAGTTTTTGCCTGCACTTGACATTCAATTTTTTATTCCAATTTAGCACTTTTATTTGCTTTCTTTAGCCCTACCTAGCAATTTTCATTTCTCCCAGTAGTAACTATTCTCAATGTCTGCAAAACCTTTTCTTGGCTAATCACTAAGTGCTTATAGCCTGAAGATGGTTATGTTTACCTTACTTTTTTATGCTTTGAAACTAAAAAAAAAAAATTGGGAATTGATCCCATTTCTGGGATTCTAGACAAAATGGCTATAAAATCCTATAGTTCATGTGAGCATTTCTAGAAGCACAAGGGATATCTAAGAAAAATTTCAGAATTTTTTTTTTTTAAATTACATCTCTCTCCTTTTAAAAAGGGTTCATGTGGTTTATACAACAAAAGTCTTTTAATCATGTTATTTTCTATTATTTTAAAAATATTTTTTTATTTATTTGGATAGAGACAGAGAAACCAAGAGAAAGACACCTTCACTATTGCTTGTGAAGTTGTCCTCTTGCAGATAGGGACCAGGAGCTTGAACCTAGCTCCTTGCACATTGTAGCTTGTGTGCTCAACTGGTAGCCCCCCCAACACCCCCCCCCAAAAAAAAAACCCTTTTGAAGCAATGCAATTGGAACTATTTTGAATACCTAATATGTGTCATAAACCTTTCTAGGGACTTCGCATATATAATTGTAATGCTTCCTAGCATATTATGCAGTTAACCAGTTAGTTATTCATAATTCACAGATAAATAGATGGAGGGCTGGTGACCAAATTAAGTAACTTGGTCAAGGTCATATTGTTTGCAGAGGGCCAATATGGTCTTTCATCATGGAGCAATTATACTTTTAGGATTGAATCTTTTTTTTAGGACACAACTCCTATCTGGTTAGCTACTAAAAATCCCTTTTGTATGCAGGAACAGTTCTACTCTTCTGGTTCAGCTTTCATTTTGTCTGGGGTGTGGCTAGAAAATGTTCCTAGATTAAAATGCAGTCATTTCTGTTTGCAGAAATGGCCTAGATTAAAAATACTTAAATATTGCTGAGTTGCAGTAGACACAATTGGAAAAATGTCACCTCTCTGACTCTGTCTTTAAGTGTAATGATTAATGTATGGTTGCAGGATGATCTATGTGCCCACAGATTACTGCCTGAATCACTATGTCTGCTTTATGACTTATTGTTTTCCTGAGATCACTGAACATTTTGTTTAAAGATCAGTGAGGAACTAAAGTACTTCTTTTTTCTTCTTGGCCAGACTTAAACAAAAGAAAAGAAAGAAAGAAAGAAAGAAAGAAAGAAAGAAAAACTAGCAAGAAAGGGACAGTACTGATACAACTGGAATCAAATGAGTCATTCTGCCAGTGATGTATAATGATAACAAAATCCAGGAAACTGTGCTGTAAGAGATAATTGCTATTACCAGGTATCAGACTTGTTCTGTACATTGTGGGACTGCAGATATGGGTATCTTTGCAATTTGTGTAATTTAATGATACTCTTGGAGAACAACTGGAGGGAAAATTTCAAATATCCAAATTAGTGGAATTAAAAAAGCACATATATTATTCATCCATATTCCAATGTCCTTGGCTCATGTTTTCCTGTTGTAATTTGTTACCATTGTAAGACATGAGGAAAAAGAAGACTAGTCTATTAAAATTATTGCATTACATTAGTTGTACTATACGATTCTTTGAAGATGATTGTCTTGTGGATTCTGGTTCCAGATCAGTGAGTATTTGGCTCGAAGGATTTATGTTGTGTGCTGAGAGAATTGCATCTTAAATCAGTGATACTGTAGGCTGCAGAAGGTTTGGTGTCTACCACTACAATAACCAAGTTGCTGGGGGAAGAGTATGTGTGGCCCTTTCCTGGTATTCTAAGGGAAGTGTGTATTTAGTTATCATTGCTTTAAATTCTAAAAAGTGATACCCCAGAAACATTAGTTTCCTATCACTATGAGTTTGTTTCACTTGGTAAAAGATGTTTTCAGTAGAGAAGAAATAGTTGCATTAGTTTGTAATTTGTGAGAGAAATAGACTTTTGAGTCCATAGAGAAGAATTCTTAGATTGAATTATATCTGGTTTAGGGGACATTTTAAGCAAAAAGCTGTCCAACTGCCACTAATATATATATATATATATATATATATATATATATATATATATATATATATATATATATATATGTGTGTGTGTGTGTGTGTGTGTGTGTGTGTGTGTGTATGTATGCATTTTTTTTCTGAAAAAGACCTATGTATGATGGTCAAAATATTCCCTAGTAAAGACAGGGGAGAATAGATTTATGTTCATTTATTCATTGATTTGTTCTTTTGCCTAACCCTTTATTGTTTACTTTAATTTTATTAGTGATTTACAAAATTATAATAGTGGTATAATTCCATACCATTCCCACACCCCAGATCCCTGTCAGTCTGAGCTCACAGTCCATAGTTTCAGATTAGAAAACTCATTTAAGGACTAGTCTTCTGTAAGTGGCAGAGTAGGCTGACCAAGAGATTTGTGCCTCTGTCCCCCTTCAGCAGAAACTGCTCAGCTCTCCAAAGGTCATAGAGATGGGTTGACTCTATATCTACATCTAGATATATATTCCTCCTCTTCTTCACCAATTTTTATTTACTTTTACAGCCCTACCTTCACTTCCTTTCTAAGTCACATCCTTTATCCTCTTCCCTGGAGATAAGAAAAACTCTGCCTTACTTCCTCTGGTGTTTCTCAGATTATCTTCCCTTTCAGTGGTGGTATAAAAACAAAGATTCTTGGTGACAAACATTCTGGGTCCCAGTGGAATTGGGGTTGAGATCCCTCTAGACTTTTTACCCCTAACATTTCCCCCCTCAGGGAGTACAGACCAAAATTCTCTTTTGGGGTTCAAAAGGAAGGGGTTCTGGTTTCTGTAATGGTTTCTCTGCTGGACATGGTACTTGGCCAGTTGTTGCATACTCCCAGCCTGTCTCTGTCTTTCCCTAGTGGGGTAGAGCTCTGGAGAGGTGAGGTTCTGGGACATATTAGTGAGGTCATCTGTCCAAGAAGGTCAGGATGGAATCATAGTAGTGTCTACAACTTGGTGGTTGAAAAGGCAAAATGGTATAAAACAGGGCAAAAAATGTTTAATTAACTGGAACAAAAGTGTAGGAATAAAGCAAATGAAAATAGGGTACCTAGGGTGGAAAGAGGCTAGGATGTATATTTTAGGTATGTTCCTAGGGGCCTAGAACTTTAGTATTTGCTTGAGCTTGATAACATGGAGGTTGACTAGAAATATCGACTGGGAGGATGGTGTCAGAGTCGAAAATGGAACTTGAGAGCCTGGTTAGGGTAGAGTGGCTCCTAAACTTGAAAAAAAAAAATACAGTTAACTGTTTACCACATCAATCTGACCTGGGTCCTGTGTATATTTATGTTTAGCACAAGAACCTCTATAACCTCTATAACCCCCAGGTTCCTGTCAGTCTGAGCTCACAGTCCATGGCTTCAGATTGGAATACTCATTTCAGGACCAGTCTTCTGTAA
The DNA here is from genome assembly GCF_950295315.1 of Erinaceus europaeus. Lineage (NCBI taxonomy): Eukaryota > Metazoa > Chordata > Mammalia > Eulipotyphla > Erinaceidae > Erinaceus > Erinaceus europaeus. The sequence continues at coordinate 61,656,514 of NC_080171.1, read as the reverse complement.
GTGGCAGAATAGGTTGACCCAGCCTCCCTTCTGAGAGTGGGGCAGTCCTTAACCATTGCTAGTTTATAGTAAGTAACCCTTTATTGTTGAAATAGTGAAGTACCCATGGAAACAGACTCTGCTCTTTAGTGAATGCCTGTTTTGGTGGAAGAAGACAAATTAGGAGAATTTTATTGTTTAGTGTGATAAGGGCTAAGAGACAGAGAGACAAGTACTACTTCCTTTGGGAACTTAAAGGAAGGTGTGAAGACGCATCAAGAAGGAGGGCAGGGGGCTGAGTGCTGGCTGGTGGTGCAGCAGGTTAAGCGCACATGGTGCAAAGTGCAAGGACGGGCTCAAGGATCCAGGTTTGAGCCCCCAGCACTCCACCTGCAGGGGGTTCGCTTCACAAGTGGTGAAGCAGACCTGCAGGTGTCTTTCTCTCCCCTTCTGTGTCTCCCCTCCTCTCTCCATTTCTCTCTGTCCTATCCAACAATAACAACATAAATAATAACAATAATAATAACAAAGATAAACAATAGGGACAACAAAAGGGAAAAGATGATCTCCAGGAGCAGTGGATTAGTAGTGCAGGCACTGAATCCCAGCAATAACCCTGGAGGCAAAAAAAGAGAGGGCAATCCTTAAAAAATGTGGAGAAAAAGTGCTAGAGCTTGGTATTAATGAGTTACTGCAATTTAACCAATGTTAGTTGATCTGCATGCTTTGGATGCCTTGGCAGTGGGGATGGAATATAAGCAAGATGTGGAACTTCAGAGGAATTTTGCACTGAAAGAGATCCTAGGAAGTTTCTGGTCCAGTCTTTTCATGGAAAATCCCTTCCACAGCCCCTTAGTCACCTTGCCAGTGAACTTGACTTCTCTTTTAAATTTGGCATCCTTCTATTTTTCAGAGGACAGATGAGATTGGGTGTGTTGAGGGTAGTTTGGCTGTAGACAAGATCCTATTTTTATTTTTGAAATATTTATATATTTATTATGAGAGAATGAGGGAGAGAGAGAGAGAGAGAGAGAGAGAGAGAGAGAGAGAGAACACCAGATCATTGCTTAGCACTGGCATAAAGTGGCTCCAGGGACTGAGTTTATGGCCTTTCGGGCCCCGGCCATGCAAGTTGGTGTCATACATAACAGGCCCAGCTATCTCTTTGTCCTTAGTATTATTCTAAATATTTACATTCAGCTTGTGGTCACTTAAAACCCTTAGGAATTTATAAAAAATTCTTATCAAGGACTACAAACCTTTTCTGTATAATATTTGTCCAATTAATTGTTTTGAACCTAAAAGTAGGACTTTATTTTTTCCCCCTTGAAATGTGTATTTATTTGCCTTTGCTTTTACATTTAGCTTAAAGATAATTTAAAACTGCATTCTGACATCTCTCACATTAGCTATTCTCTACCACTCTGTTATCTGTAAACTTGATTTATGTGCTTTTTTTTTTTAATCAAAAATGCTAAAGAGGATAGGTAGGAGAGCAGAGCCCTAGGAGATTTTACACACCATTTCCTTTGGATGTCATCTTTTGACTAGATGCAAGTCAACTTGACCGCCCAAGTTCATTGCCTTGTTTTCTACAAGGTATATTTGATCAGATAATTTGGACTATTTTACAGATATGTCCTAGCCTACCTGGCTAATTTCTCATTTACACCTGTAGTTATAGTTAATTCAGTAGGACCTATTTTTTTTTACTCCCCAAAACATTGTGATTTGGCTGAAAAATATGATTACCCCAGTTGTCAGAGATGACACTCAGGCAACTCTAGAAACATGATATTCACAGGGCTCTTTGGATCCTCCAATTTACTAATCCCGTCATGCAGAGAGATCAGATTTATTTGCCAGATTTGTGCTTCTTCTTCTTTCTTTTTTTTGCCTCCAGGGTTATTGAATGCCAGTACTACGAATCCACTGCTCCTGGAGGCTATTTTTTCCATTTTGTTGCCCTTGTTGTGGTTGTTATTGTTATAACTGCTGTTGTTGTTGGATAGGACAGAGAGAAATGGAGAGAGGAAGGAAGACAGAGAGGAGAAGACAGAGATAGTTATCTGCAGACCTGCTTCACTGCTTGTGAATCAACACCCCTGCAGGTGGGGAGGTGGGGGCTGAAACCAGCATCCTTGTGCCGGTCCTTGCACTTTGCGCCATGCGTGCTTAACCTGTTGCGGTACCATACAGCCCCCTAAACTCTTAATTTTTTTTTAATTATCTTCATTTATTTATTGGATAGAGACAACCAGAAATTGAGAGGAGGAGGGGAGATAGGGAGACCAACAGAGAGACACCTGCAGTCCTGTTTCACCACTCCCAAAGCTTTTCCCCTGCAGGTGGAATGAATGAACCCGTGTCATTACCCACTGTAACAAGTGCACTGAACCAGGTGCACCACCACCTGGCCTGCCCAGACTTGTTGTTAATCTGCCCATCATCCCTTGTACTCATGCACGTTTCCAAATATTTTCAAATGATCCAAGATTTGTTTTTTCTTTTCCTATTGGGAACTAATTTAAATTTACCAGTTTGAAGTTTACGTTTTTTTAAAAATTTATTTATTCCCTTTTGTTGCCCTTGTTGTTTTATTGTTGTAATTATTATTGTTGTCATTGTTGTTGGATAGGACAGAGAGAAATGGAGAGAGGAGGGGAAAACAGAGAGAGGAGATAAAGATAGACACCTGCAGACCTGCTTCATCACTTGTGAAGCAACTCCCCTGCAGGTGGGGAGCCAGGGATCAAACCGGAATCCTTACGATGGTCCTTGTGCTTTGCGCCACCTGCGCTTAACCTGCTGCGCTACAGCCCGACTCCCAATTTACGTTTTTTTAAATTTTTGTGTACTTAGTATATGGTAGGCAGTTGTTTAAGTGTTTTGTTAGTTATATCTCATTTAATCTTTGCCAGAACCCTCTGAGGCAGGGATAGACACCTGCAATTTATAGGTAAAGAAAGTGAGCTATCACAGGGTAAGTAACTTTCCCAGAGTCTCAGAGCTAATAAAAGAGACAGGTTTCAAATCCAGGCAGTTGGACTCCAGAATCCTTACTTTGTCCCATTAAAATCCAGAATTTAGCCTTTTTCCCATTTCTGAACCACAGCACCAAAAACAAACAAACAGAAAACCAACCAAGAAACCCCAAACCCAAACAAAACAAAAACAAAAACAAAAAAACCAAAACAGAAGTGGAACAAACTACTCAATAAGTTCAGAAATATGCCTCCTCTTCTTAGAAGATCATTTAAAAATGTCAGTAAAGTCAAGATAATAGAATTTTCTATAGCTCTAGTAGGAATTGATGGAATTACACAATTTAAAGGACAAATCTTAGAGACACCCTGCAAAGCTTCTGACAAATGAGCCATAAAAATGCTCAAAGACCACAGTGACTCAGAGACATTCTCAGCCCTTGAACTTTCCTGGCTTCTAGATTGGCTTATAGCATTTGCTGTCACTTTTATATATCCTAGGGTAGAAGGGAGAAAGACAAACAAACAAACATCACAATGGGCCTAAAGATGACCGTTCTAGGTTATTTATCTTAGAAAAAGTACCACTTTTATATTGTGAACGTGCATGAATATGTATTCATGCGATAGCAAAGTGTCTCACAGTAAGTAAAAACTTCTTTGATCCTTAGCCATTTCATTATTTCTGTCTTTTGATATTTGCAATACCTGGCACATTGAGTAGTGCTCAATAAGTGTTTGTTGAATGAATAAACAATTCCCCACAATAATTATTTGCAGGCTGGGGTAATGAGGGAGGAAAGTGGTATATTTTCACAAAAATCTTTTGTCTTTTTTTTCCTTTGGGCTTAAAATGCTCAGCTCTGCAGTTTCTTATATATAGAGCTTTTCAAGGATATTACTTGCCAGTGGAGGGACACCCCTTCCTCACCCTCTCCAAGCACGTTGTTCATTTCAGGACACATAACTTATTTATTATGTTATGCTAATGAAGGTACATCCCGTGGTTTAAAATGTGACAGGCTCTGTGAAAGGAAGAAAGAAAAAGATCCTATAAATACAAAGAATCTGGACCAGAGAACATTTTATTACAAGACTCGCTCCTTTCTTAAAGACAGTAAACATGATGAATTTCTCTTTGCAACTGAATTTATGAAGATGGATGATTCTCTCTGTGGTTGTTTTAACTGGGTTTGCCTTGCGGTCTGAAGCAGAGTTGCAAACCCACACAAATACGTTTATTGCTATACCTAATGACAGGATACAGTGTCTTCTGTATGACTAAGTGGGACTTGTGAAAGTGACATTTTGTTTTACTATTGGAATGGAAAAGGATTCATTTGATTTACATGTTTCAGTGGGAAAGACCTTTTGATTGCCTTAAACCCTGCTTTCTCAACTTTTTGTAGTACTCTTTTTCAGAGTCAGACTGAAAAAAACAGAACAAAAACCCACCCGTTTTGTTGAGACCTTTTCAAATACCAACCCAGAAATTGGTGGTAGAGCTTTATGTTGGAGTTGCAAATACATTCTGTTTCTTCACACTTTGGATTTCTGCTGAGCTGACACAGAAGGGAGAAGTAAAAGGAACGGGGAAGGGGAAGGGAAATGGAAGGTTTCTGAGCTGGGTGTTTAAGTGTATTTCTCACTGAAAACACCCGTGTTCAAGCCTGAATGCACATGCACAGAGGCACGAGGGAACTGACTCCACTTTGCTAATGATGGCAGCGTGCATCATTGGCTATGCAGATCACAGAAGAAAGCCATTCTGCTTAACTCTAATTCCATCAGGATCATTTACCTTTTGAAGGATAGAAAAGAATGAATTGAAGATCAAAATCATCAGCCTTATTTGGCTTCATCCAAGATTTATGGCAGCTGCTTTCAAGGGCAACTGAAAAAAAAATCAACTGCAGAATTCACATCTGTACCATTTCTTGTCTTTCAATATTTTATAAATGTTATGAGCAAAGTCAACCTTTGGGGACATTAAAATTAAACAATCTCTATCCCTCCCTTATATTGGAAAGAGAGCATATATTAATAATCACTATAGTTAACTACTCTCATCTGTATCATACCTTTTAAGATTAGCTGTCTTAGAAACCTGAATTTAGTTTACTATTCATTTACCAAAGGTTATTATAATGTGGGATCTGTGTCTTTGTGATGCCAAAAGCATTAAACTTTGATTTAAATTGTTAATAATACAGTGCCATTATCCCCAGCTTTAGACTTGAATTCCATTTTTTTTAGAGCAAACATTTAACGGGTATCAGCTGACATTTGAAATGAAGATATGTTGTCCTTAATGTAAGTTCCTTGATGTATAGTCAAGAAATGAAGTCAACTTATACATATATTTAAAAATAGCAGGAGGACATGCACTTCAATCTCTGAGGAAGTAAATAAGGCTGCGTTGGTTTCTTCAGATGCTCTGATTAGTTTTGACAGCAAGAAATGTCTTGCATCCATATGATAAAAGACTACAATATAAGTGAGGCCGATACGCTAGCTCACAAATTATTTTGAGGATCAAGCACAGTGGACAAAAATTGGTAAGACAACTTAGTTTTCTACTTGCAAGATGCTCAACGGTGCTAAACTTCTCTTATCATAGAAAACACTTATTCTTAAAGAAGTCTTCAGTGGAGTAGCTCCTATGGTTCTCCTTTGAGGTGCCTTCTATTATTTATAACAAATGAATTTAGCATCAGACTTTGTCAGTTTGATCTGCCAGTGTCTTAGCTCTTAGTTTCTATGCTCTTGGACACAGAAAGGATAAATGTCAAATGTCAAAGAGAAATGGATATGAGCTAACTAAAGGAACTCTTGAGATGAGCTTAATATTGAATGAATGAATGGTGGAATCAGAGTGTCTTAGGCTTTCTGTTCGAGTTTGCCATTCGCTGCCCAACTTGGGCACGTTAACTAGCATCTTCATGTTACTCTCAGTGTGCTTTTCTGCAAAGTGAACATAGTTTCTTCCTACAGCTATTATGAGTATGAAACAATTTAGCATATTCATTAAGTCTCTGGAGCAGTGCTTAATACTTTGAAGTGGTTGGTCAAGTGTTGGTTCTTTCCCTAAATAATTTAGAAGAGTTTCATATGACATTTACAAAATGGCCATAAATATCTGTTTAGCTTTAGGAATGCATTATTAAGATACCTGGAAGAAAGATTAATACTATGATAATTACATTAAGATATGTTACTGGGTTATGGGTATTGTTACATTCATAGATAACCAAATCGGGGAGAGAGAGAGAGGGTATGTGTGTGTGTGTGTGTGTGTGTGAGAGAGAGAGAGAGAGAGAGAGAGGGAGAGTGGGAGAGAAAGAGAGAGGGAAGAGGGTGGAGAGGAGAGAGACAAAGGGAACTCCTTTGATCATCTCACTTAATTTTTCTAATGGCATGTAATTTCATTGGAATTCATTGGTGTTGGCGTGAAGTCTTAGCTTCAGTAGTCATTCAGTTCTCTGTAGAGTATGTTTTCAGCCCCCTTGAACGTCATTGCCATTCTCCTTTTCACTTATTTAGGTCTCCCAAAAGTTCTGAGAGGAACACACACAGTTGGTTTCTTTCTGTGTTAAACTCTTTGCATTTACTGTTACTTATGCGTGAGGTGAGTTTGCTCCTAGTCTTAGAACAACTGAATTCTCACCTTAAATATTAACTCCTCATTAAGTGCACATAGTGTGAAGCACAAAGGCTGGCAATGAGCATCCTGTTCAAGCCCCCAGGTTCCCACCTGCCAAGGGTCGCTTTTAAGGTGGTGAAGCAGGTCTGTAGGTGTCTTTTTCCCCCTCTCTGTGTTCCCCCACTCTCAATTTCTCTTTGTTTTATCCAGCTGCAGCAGCAGCAGTAGCAACAACTGAAAAAAGATGGCTGCCAGAAGCAGTGGATTTGTAGTGTAGGCACCAAGCCCCAGTGATAACCCTGGAGGCAAAGATCTCTCTCTCTCTCTCTCTCTTTATTTTCCTCAGAGTTATTTCCTATTATTCCAGATAAAGGGGCTCACCATTTCTGATCCATAACAACTTTTTTCCTTCTCTAATCTATGCCTGTAGTTATTATTTTATTTATTTTCTATCTTTTCAGATCTGTCTTCTCCCCTCTTCTAGCTACCATTTATACCTTAATATATACAAAAGACTAGGTGGTTTATAACAATAATAATAGTAGTCATAATAGTAGCACTAAAGTAGCTGTTCCTATTTCCAGCTATTATTCTTTTACACATATATGCTGTTTTTAAAATTTTATTTTAATATTTATATTATTTAATAAATTTTATTTATTGGATAGAGATGGCCAGAAATTGAGAGGGAAGGGGAAAGGTAGTGAGTAGGAAAGACAGAGAGACACCTGCAGCACTGCTTCACCACTTGCAAAGCTTTCCCCCTGCAGATGGGGGCTTGAACCTGGGTCCTTGTGCATTGTAACACATGCACTTAACCAGGTGTGATACCACCCTGCCCCAACATATATGCTGTTTAATCTTACTTGAACCCTTACAAAGTAGGTGATGCCATTTTCCCATTTTTTTCAGACGTGGAATCTGAGAGGCAGAGTAGTTAGGAGGGTTGCCTAAGGTTGGATAACTGTTAATTGAAATATATGAATAAATTAATGAATTCTAACCATGAAAGCAAGCTTCTCTTCTGCTTTGATTTTCACCTAGACTTTTATTTTTTTTACACTGGTATCAATTAGAATTTTTTTCCTTTTAGAATCTGTAAATGCTTCTGGTTTCATCTTTATCATCTTGTCCCTGTATCCCTACTCCCTTGCACATGTAGGTTGACATTACCTACCATTTTTTCCCAGATAGTAAAGAAAAATGGGGGCTGAATTGTATTACTTAGGTCACTTCAGATGCTCTGTGATTTTTTTTTCTTTTCAGGAATCATCTATAAGGCTTTAGTGGGAGGTGTGAAGACTTATGAGAGAGGGGTTGTAAACACAGGTAATTGTTCTAACCCTCATGTGATGAAAAACATGGGCTCACCAACACCCCAGATATGCTCCACAAGTCCTTCTGTTTTAGGGCAGTTTATGATTTTTATTTTTATTTTATATTTTTAAAGAAACTTTATTTAACTCAATAGGACAGAGAGAAATTGAGAGGGAGGGCAGAGAGAGAGAGAGAGACTTGTAGCCCTGCTTCACCACTGTGAAGCTTTACCCCTGCAGGTAGGGGACCAGGGACAGGAACCCATGTTCTTGTGCACAGTAGTTAGGGCAGTTTATTTATAGCAGATACAGTTTCCATGTTCACTGTAGCTGACACAGACATTGCCTGCTCTCTGACCATGTTCTTTTGTTTATACACAGAGTGTCTCAGACACTGTTTCTCTTTATTGAAGACTCAGTGCCCTTTCTTGAACACCATCCAGTGCACTGTATGATGTTAAGGTGTCTCCCGGGCCTGCTAAAGGTATGGGGACTGCTGGTCTTGTTAACTGCAGTGCTGGAGAGCTGGCCTGTGCTTTTACACCCTGCCTCCTCCTGCTGCTCTCCTTGTCACTTCACCAGCTGTCAGATTCCCAGCTGCTGTCACCCTGACCTGGTTTTTTTAATCCGCTTGTTAGAATAATGGGTCTGAGTTGGATCCACCTCTTCCCAAGCATCAAATGTGTGGGTTTTATGGTGGTCATTTTTCTACACAGAAGGATTTTTTTTCTTTTTTACCTTTAAGTTCTCCGTGTTTAAAACGATGAGTGAAAGTACCTGGGAGTGTGTCTAAAGGATTATGTTTATTATGTATGGAGAGAACCCTGAGTTCTGAGCCACTATTGGCTATTGTTGGTTAAGGAGTATCCACCTAAAGCAGCACCTTCCATCCAGAAAGCCACTGGACAATGTCAACTCCACTCTGGCAGGAGTTTCTTACTTTAGGCTTAGATTAAACTTTAGGATCCAGTTTGAAAATTTCTCTTTTCTTTTTCTTTCATTTCACCTCAAAAACTATACTTTTTAAAAAAAAAAACCCTAGTACTGTGAATCATTCTGCAGAATTGGGGCATGTGGGTTAGGCTTTTGATGGATGGAGCTGAACTTTGGATCTCAAGTGGTGATGTTGCTGATGTGTCCTCTGAAGTGGATGAAATCTATCAGAGGAAATAAGAATTTAGAGGATATGATGTACAGAAGAAGAAGAAGGAGAAGAAGGAGAAGAAGGAGAAGAAGAAGAAGAAGAAGAAGAAGAAGAAGAAGAAGAAGAAGAAGAAGAAGAAGAAGAAGAAGGAGCAGGAGGAGGAGGAGGAGGAGAAAAGACAGCTGAGTGGAAAAGGCTGGGTAGAGGATGGAGGGTATGCATCAGGTGTCAGGGAGGGAGTTCTGGTTAGGGCAAGAGCAGAGGGTCATGTCTGATTAGAAGGAGGAGGTTGAGGATCATAAGGGTTGTTTACTGGAATGTCCAAGGACAATTAATGGGTACTGAAGGATGCTAGCAATTTTATTACTTGGGAGATAAATATAGAATGTCCACTTGATAAAAATAATTCTATTATATACTTTTGGGAAGAGGGCATCATACAACTTCAATGGCAACAATAACAATAAGGGCAACAAAATGGAAAAAAAATGGCCTCTAGGAGTAGGATTTGTAGTGTAGGTGCTGAGTCCCAGCAATAACCCTGGAGGAGGTAAAAGAAAAAAAAAGAAAGAAAGCAAGAAACACCACACATTATTATTTTGGCTTTTCCTTCAGATAGTTTAGGTAATGCCTTCTTTGTCTGCATGTACTATGTTGGTACTCAGACTGGAGACCCTGGGGTCTTCAATTAGTCAACATAGGCATCAATGTGACCTTGCATTTGGGTCCCTGAATGTAGAAACTGGGACAGAAAGTGCAGCGATAGATGATTCTCTTATACTTAAACCAGTCCAGGAGTGTCCAGAGTCATACTCCACTTTTGAGACCGGTCTTCTTTTCTTCTGGAACCACTGCCTGCCTCCCTTTTTTTTTTTATTCTGATTGTTTCTGTTGTGACAATCTTTTGTAATGCTGGGAACTGATATTAATGTGAGTGGGGGCATTCAGGGTGGTTTTCCCCCAGACTCCTTTGCTTGGTGACCTTTGAAGATGATTTGTGCGGGAAAACTTGGTGCTTCAGTTTTGTACTACTGATAATCATGACCCTTGTGATGGAAAATAAAGCAGTGTATATGAAAGGAAAGATAGCTGAGAAATAGTTTCCCTGTGACACTGTAGAAGCTGCCAGATCAACTTGTTTCTGAAATCTGTGTAGAGTTCAAGTTATATGAGGTAATTAATTTTTTTTCTCTTTTACTCATTATCAGGGCATTTGAATTATATTCCTGTCACTTCCAACCTAAATTAGTACAAAAGTACTGTAGAAATAGTCTTAAAAATCTGAATTAGAAAGTTAGAAAAATTAAAATTCTAGGTATAATAAATAAATTGATCATTAAAAATTGAAGGGACATCATAACTTCTCTCCCCCCACCTCTCCACCTCTCTTCATTGCCACCAAGGCTATTGCTGGTGCTTGGTGCGAGCACCATGAATCCACTGCTCCTGGCAGCCATTTTTTCCATTTTTTATTTCTATTTTATTTGACAGGACAGACAGAAATTGAGAGGGAAGGAGAGAGAGAGAGGGAGAGAAAGAAAGCAGGACACCTGCTGGCACATACCCCTGCAAGTGGGGATTGAACCCGGGTCCTTGTACTTGGTGGTATGTGCACTTAACCGGGTGTGCCACCACCTGGCCCACCACCATAACTTCTCTTTCTATGTTTTTCTCTTCAAGTCTATTGAATACGGAAAACAGAGGTTGAGATGTATATATCTGATAGAAGGGCATTTCTGCATATGAACAGATATTGTCCATTAAATCAAGTGAAAAGAAGGGTTGGAAAGAAGGCATTGAAAATGGGGCTGCCATTCTCATGTCTAGCTGGCTTTGTGCGGTACTGCTAGAAAACAAGTGACAAATGACTTCCTAAATCCCTCACAACCACTATTGCCTCCAGAAAAATACCATTTTGTGGCAGCGCTTGACTTAAAAACCCTTCCCACATACCACCTACTTATTGCACACTATGACACTAATCCTGGGCTGGCCCCCAGGTTTCTTCCTGCTTCGTTGGCTTTCTGTGACAGGTGAAAGATGGAGAAAAACAGCTGAGTGGGTGGGTGGCTGGGTGGTGGGGGGGAACAAGAAGGATCTCCACACAGGGGCTCCCTCTAGCCATTAAAGGTGGAATCTTTATGTCCCCTGATCAAAAAAGCTGACTTAAAATCCCTTCTCACTGCATGCAACTCTACTAGGAAGGAAAATAGGGCAGGCAGGGGCGTTTTTCTTATTCTTGAGTCCTGTTTTGTAAAGAAAGCAATGGAGTTCTGAGAAATACTCTTGAGACCCTGAAGGGCAGGAGTGGCTTGCTTTTGGCAATAAGGTAGAGGAAGGTGGAGCAGAGCTGGTACTGGTGGATCTCTCCACCAGATGGCACCCCTAGTTTTTCATTTTTGCTTTTAGTTGCAGTCCGGAGCAAAAAAAAAAAAAAGTTCCAATCATTGCAGTACAAATGCAATCTTGACTTAAGCTTCTTAATTTATGAAACTGATTTCATATCCTATCTTGAATCATGTGCTACCATGTTTCAGACAGAGCTGTTTTTGTTATGGTATCATTATTATTAGTGTGAGTCTAACTCTTTGTCTCCCTTTCCTCTAGCTCTGTTTCTGCCTCTGAGGCTGAACTCACTTCCCGAGGCATCTGGGAAGCTACCTGGTGTAGAGCAATGATTTTCAAATGAACTGTGGTGCTAGAACAAGTTCGTTAAAAAGCCCAGTCTGTTGTGGGCTGACAATATGGTCAAACATAATAAAACCAAGTAACTTTCCCAGTTAGTGGGAAAAGAAACAAAAGATCTATAGAATCCAAGCCCAACTTGATTAATTTTCATTTTAAGAAGGGGGAAGAAAAAACCCCTTATATATGCTCACAAGAATAAACAAAACAAAATCATATAGGAAAAAAAGGTGAACAAAATCACACGCTTTTTCCTTTTTAAAATTTTATTTAGAGAGAGAAGGTGCACATGAGCTAACACTGGAGCACCACTCTGGCATAGGTGAGGGTGGGGTTTGAACTCGGGACCTCAGACTTGGTTTTATAATTAATTAATTAATTAATTAATTAATTTTGGATAGAGACAGGAACTGAGAGGAAAGGGGGTGGTAGAGGAGGGAGACATATACGCACACCTATAGTATCTATCATGAAACTTCCCATGTGGTGCTAGAGGCTCGAACTTGGGCCTTTATGCATAGCAAAGTGTAAGGTCTATATGGTAAGCTATCTCCCAGCTCTGCCCCCAAGACAGTTTTTAAGAGTTATACCTGCAGTTATCTGTCTTAGATTGCACCCTCTCCCAAATGATTCAAAGATGGATAACTGGTTGTCCAGCTTTACTTGGAACAATATGATGAAAGATAACACATTCAAATTAATGTGGTGAAATGCTATTCTGTGAGGGTGAAAAATGGGAATCACTTTTAATGTCTTAAAGTATTTATGTTCTCTCACATCAATGATCCTTTATTATTTTAATTTTATTTATTGGATAGAGACACAGAAAAGTCTAGAGAGAAGGGGAGATAGAGAGGCAGACAGAATGAGAGAGACACCTGTGACCCTACTTCACTACTTGTGAAGCTTTCCTCCTACAGGTGGGGACTGGGAATTTGAACCTGGGTCCCTTATGCATGTACGTTTACATTGAGAGCTCTGTCCCAAGTCGGGCTGCTTCTGGAGAACTGGAGAGTTAGCTATCTGCCAGTGAATATACCCTATAAGCTTTAAGGAATTATCAGCAGTTGTGTATAATAGATATGCTCATTTGATGTGCAAACACTATTGCTATAGTGCTCGTAACATGTTTAAAGAAAATATCAAATAACAGATGTCTCCCATGCTATCTTGTTTAACCATAACCACCATTTATTGTTTCAAGTACCTTACATCCAAGCATCATTTAGAGACCTCACAAGAATTCTGAGGTAGGTATTATTAGCTTTTTTTTTTTTTTAACAGATGGAAATATGGAACAGCCTAGAAAATTCAGATAACTTGTTCAATGACATATGAGTAGTAAAATGTAGGATTTGGGCCCCAAAGCTCATGATCTCAACTGCTCTGTTATTCCTCAATATGAATGTTTAGCTGCAGTTTTCTTAGGGTTCATGCAAAGGTGACTGCTGTTGAGCTCAATCAAGTGGGCATGAAAGAATATATCAGGTTGATGCTATGACTTCCTTAAGGTGTTTTTCCTCTTTGATGTCAAGTATCTCTAGAAAAAGAGGAAGTAAGCCAGGGGTATGACAGCAGTTTGGCTTGTTGTTAAAGCTAGGCTTTTCTTCTTATTCTACCTTATCAGTTTTCTCACCAGCTTCAATTCTCTTCCTACTGTTCACCTGTAAATAAACTCACTGCTCACCTTTTTTTTTTGGACTGGGTAACTAGGGAATTCAGTGGGTTCACCATTACCAGGTGTTTCTCTGCACCTGGTGTATCTGATCTGTGGAGCCAACGGATTCATAGACAAACATAACAGGACTCATTGTAGACCACACAATTAATCATTTTAGGTTTCTGATTTGTTTCTTGAAATTTTCTATGTTCTTATAATGGGAAAAAGACAGCTTCATTTATCACACCACACCTCATGCTGCTGTTGGGCATCCTCCTCCAGCTCCCTCACCATCCTGAAACTTCAGAAACATCTGCTGTGGGTACCAAGGCAGAGGCTTCTTCATGTTCCCTGTTACACTTACCTTCTCAGCCTCCCAGTTTTAAAATCTTATCGATTCTGAAGACTAAAAGGCCAATATCCTCTGTGGAGGTGAGCAATTAGCAAGGTCATTACTTATGGTGGCACTCATACTTCTTTGCCAAAGACTACATTTGCACACATGACATGATGCCTGGTGTTATTAAATGAGCTCTTGATTAGAAATCAGCTTTGTATGGTTTTTTGTCTTGGCTCTCCCTCTTGTGATATGTCTGGGCTAGGGTGAGCTGCTCCACCTCTCTTGATCTGCTCTCTTATTTAATGATAACTCTGAATTAGATCCAATTCTCCTCAACTTTGTCTGCACATTAGGATCACATGAAATGCACAAAATATTGAGGTCCATATTATTTAAATTACACTAGAGACTTTGTAGGGACAGAGACCCTGCTCTTGGTATCTTTATTAAAGCTTGCTAGGGGGTTCTAATGTTGATTCAGGTTTGAGAATCACTGTATGTTCTAGATTATATCCTAAGGATTCTTTAGTCTCTAATTATATATAATATGTGATAGGTATACATACTACATGTAGTTATATATAGCATATATGTTTTTTCCTTAGATGGGAGAATTAAGATAACATTTGGAGAAATGCATGTTCAGTTTCTTTGTCCAATTAAATATCATTGTTTTTCCTATTAAATTGTGCGTCCCCCCATATTTTAGATATTAACCCTGTGTCACATATGTGGTTTGCAAATATTTTTTCCCATTCTATAGGGCTACTTTTTCATTTCTTGTTTCTATCACTCTGAAAAAAGTTTTTCTTTAATTTGATGTAATACCAGCTATTGAATTTTGCTTATGCTTTTGATTTCATGTCCATGAGATCATTGTCAAGACTAATATTAAGGGGCTCTCCCCAGTGGTTTCCTCTAGGGCATTACTGTTTCAGGTGACTGTTTAAGTCTTTAATATAAATTGAGTTAATTTTTTTGTAAGTGCTGTAAGGATGGGATTCAACTTCACTTTCTGCATGAGCTTATTATTATTATTATTTTTCTTTTCCAATATCAGCCTGGTTGCTGCAGAAGGCTTAGAACCATAAGCCATCTTTGGCTTTAGGAAGTGAATTCAAAGTGAGGAATTAGTTTATTGAGATAAGGCAAGTGACTTTTGATAATTTTAGTCATGTTAAGTGTTAATTGGTAAACTGGGCCATCTAAAATAGCAAGTTTTCTGAGAATAAGCTGGAGTGGCAAACTTCAGTACACTCAGATTCTCTGGTGGAACTCTTCTGAGCTAGGAAAGACTGAATAAGTGAAGTTTTTAACTTATTCATTTTAGTTTTAATTCAGAAGGGTTGAAACCTAGGAGCTAATAGGGGATCCAATGAGACTATTTAGCGAGGATCTCATGAACTTTGTGTTCCTTTTGAAAGTGTTCTACGTAAAATCTTTAGGCAGGGGCATTGAAACATAGAAGGAAAGAGGCCCCCCATTTGTTTGGCAGATTTATCAAGCTGAGTCAGGTCAGTTGTATTATGCAATTTGCAGGAAGACTGTAGAGCTTGTGAAATTTAACAGTGTCTGTCACCACTTGACATATTGGCTAAAACAAAAAGCAGATTGAGGGAATGACTCACAATAGCTAATTGTTTCAATAGACATTCTTTCCCATCTGCACAGTGTGTTGAATTTGATGACATCTGATGGGAACTTTGTGGAAAATTAATGCACCAAACTGTTTTCAAGAAACAAGCCCTCTCTGCATTTTTTTTTTTTTTTTAGTAGCTACATGTCAGTATCTGAAATCTCCATTTTTATCTCCTTTATAGCTTAGGTGAGACTACAGGCTATCTTGACTTAGTGAAAGAAAAAGTCTGGGAATTTGTTAAAAAAAGTGCAAAGGAAAAGAACTCAAAATAGGTTTCTTCACTTCAAGAATGGATTCAATATTTTGGCTTTGATAAACTCAAAAGCAAAGGGTGTTTTCAATATTTCACAGAGAACCAAACTCAGAATGATATATGCAGAAAGCATTCATCTTCTGCTATCACATGAATACACAGCCCATCTGGATTCAGAATCTATGGTGCCACTCAGTAAAATTTATCATTTCTGATGGAAACCATTAATTTACAATGGTTGTGTTGAATGCATAGTGCTGGGATTTTAGACTTACCTTTGATATGTCCAGGTCTTCTCATTGCACTACCTTCCTTTGTAGACTCTACTTTGAAATACAACTTACTATTCCTGATGTACTGATTTACTTGGTCCAAAAAAATAACTTTATATTCTGCAAGTGTGGATGTCAAATAAGGACAGGAAATTTACTTTTTGGAGATCTGCCAATGGGATTAAAACAACTACATGAAGATTGATTCTTTTGAATAATCTTCTGAGTATATATTTTCTTGTTGGATATTTAAAACTGAATTTACATCTGAGCTGCTCTGGAAACCAGTATTTAGAGAGGAGAATACTAGGACTTCTATCTTCTAGAGAAAGATTCCTTTGGTGTAACTTGAAATATCAATACTATATTTTTGTAGTTGTGCAGAACTATGGTGTGAGGATTGATGTATCTCATTTAGTAAAGGACAAAACAAACCCAAGAGGAGACTCTAAGACTTTTAAGTGTTGTAATAGGAAAGAAAAACACTTATTTGTAACTCTATAGGATGAAATTTGAACTGGTAGCATACATAATAATCAGGTTAATGCTTGCAGTAATAATAGAAATTTATTTAGAAATTCTTTTTTAAAAAAAATTTGATAAGACAGAGAGAAATTGAGATGGGAGGAGGCGATAGAGAGGAGAAAGAGAGTGACACCTACAGCACTGCTTTACCTCTTGTGAAGCTTCTCTCCTGCAGGGGGGCATCAGGGTCTTGAACCAGAGTCCTTACACTAGGTATCATGTACACTCAACCGGTTGCATCATCGCCCAGCCCTCTCATTTTAGAACATTCTAAGGAAATAGTTACTCCAGGAAGAAATATGCTCCACATCTTTTCCCCAAAATTTGTACAGAGTCTGAGGTAGCCTTTCTTAGCCCAAGACTTGGTATTCCAGCTCATGGAAGATTACGATAGTTAGTATAGAATTAGAAATGCGTTGAACTTTATTTTTCTTTTTTCTAATAGTTTCTTTAAAAATAAAAAAGTTATTTTTATACTGTCACTGAAAGGGAAATGAACTTGAAAAACATCAGAGGAAGCCAGACACTGTTTCTTTTATCTGAGAGAGAAGAGGAAAAAAGAAAAGACACTCAGAAGTAGTAATAAGTGTAGGTGTTTCAGGGTATCTCTCTCCCTCTCCCGTGGGGTGGCCTCCAGGGGAAAGGTAACGGGCTGGTTCTTTCTCGCTCACGAAAGGGGTGACACGAAGTAAAAGACACCAGGGGACTCTTAGCGTGCCTAGAATCTGAGTCCTAGAGTCCCAGAATCCTAGAGTCCGTTTATTAGCAAAATGGACATGAGTTAAATAGAAAAGCAATGGAGGTAATTATTGTTGAAATATGACAGAAATTACAGGTTTCTTAACAGTCAGCATGCCCCTAAGGTAGGGGGTTGGTATGACAGGAATTGATGAGATACAAGACAGTTATTTTCCATGACACAAGCAACTTAATTATCTAAAGGTATTTGAGAGAAGCATAGGGGTTAAACTCGTAGGGTGAGATAGAGAGAAGATGAATATCAAAAGGCCATATAGTTTGGAATTTCTTTTGTATGGGGTCTGAGGTGTGTGATGAAATGTGTGATAAGGTGTGTTCTGTGATCAGAAGGTGACTTTGAATAAGTGAATCTGTGGCCATGTAGCCTGCAGTTAATGGAGGGAAGTATTGGAGTTACTGTGGGCCTGAGAGTCAAGAAGGAAAGAACCAAGTCTGAGTTTCCCCCCTTATGCTCACCTTGGTTGAGAGAGACTTACCAAGAGGTTATCTTCTCAGACCTCCATCCAAAGATGGGGGTGGTTCTCCCTAAGCTCTATCAGGCTTACACATGTTCCCAACATAGGTGTGAGTTAGAAAGGAAGCAAAGGGTTAAGCTCACATATTATGAAGTCCAAGGACTGGCGCAATGGTGCAAAGATCCTGGTTTGAGCCTCTGGCTCCCCACCTGCAGGGGGGCTGCCTTGCAAGCAGTGAAGCAGGTCTGCAGGCATCTATCTTTTTTCACCTCTTCTTTCAATTTCTCTCTGTGCTATCCAATAATAATAAAAAAAAAAGGAAAAAATGGCCTCCAGGAGCAGTGGATTTGTATGCCAGCACCAAGCTCCAGTGATAACCCTGGAATAAAAAAAGGAAGTGAAAGTAGGACCACAGGAAAATAATGGAATATAGTTTTAAAGTCAGGCCATATATGTGACTTTGGGAGAACTATTACAGTTTCCAGTGGAGGGGGGTGGGGACACAGAACTTTGGTGGTGGCAATGATATGGAATTAGACACCTATTAATTTTGTAAACCAATAGTAAATCACTAATAAAAATGCAAGAAAAGTTGTATGGAAGAGTGGAGAGCAGAGTGGTGAGTGGTGAAGGTAATGCCAAGTGTTCCTTTTGAAAATTGCCCTGCCTCACTGGGATACATTTGAACTCAAAGATCTAAAGTAGAGTGGCATGCAGGACTCATCAGAATGAATCTGCACGTTTTCTGCTTTCTTTGAACCATTTCTCAGTATTTTTTTTTTTCTTTCCAACATTAGAGACTTAGTATTTGGGACAAGCTTGCAAACTCAGGTGTACCTGTTTTTGGGGAGACCCATTGACTCAGTTGTTATCTTTTAGCCTAATATGAACAGCATCTTGCTTATTCTATCCTGCTACAAATAGACCTTTTAGATTTTTTTTGGTCTACCTCTAAAACTGTCATAAAGAAGAAACCATGAATCAGAAAGAACATTGATGCAATAATTTTGCTCATGTAGAGAGAGGAGAGCTGAACTTTTTTTTCTTGCTGTTTCTATGAATTCCAGTTCATATTTCTTCATGTGAAAGTGGCTTCCCTCCTGGATTTATGTTAAGCTGAGCAAGCAGTTCTGGTGAAATTAAGTCCATGTATAAACAATAGATTTGGACAGCTCAGTTTTGGTCCTGAACTCCATTAGAATTTTCTCCCCACCTCTACTTTATTACAAATTCTGATTATTTGCTTCTTATAACTCACCTTTATATTGAATATAACATTGTGCAAGAGTATGACAAATTGGTGTTGGTATATACTGATTGTCTTGCTTGGGAAAAATGCTGAATTCAAGTTTCAAATGCTTGGATTTGACCAAACTTTTGTAGAAGAGGAGAGTATTAAAACTCAGAAGCCTTGATTATGTTTCTTAGTTTTTTTTTTCCTTGTAGTTTCTCTAGGAGGGAATTAGTGATTTTTACCCTAAACCTACAGGTAGAATACAGGTGTAATCTACCAGGCAGATGTACATGAGATATGGATTGAGGGAAGACTTAGAGTACATTCCATGTTCTAGGACACGTGTGATTGGACTCCTGAAGTCTGTAATTAGAAGATACAGTGATATTTGATTAAAAATGTAATAAGAGAATACAAAAGTTTAAGAGAGGGCACTTGGGAAATGTATGTGAAGCAGTGTATGGATGTCTTTACACGATTCATCTCATTGAATCCTTGTAGCAGTACAGTGAAGTGCTTATGAAGTTCTTCTTCTTTTTTTTTTTTAAATTTATAAAAAGGAAACACTGATAAAAACTATAGGATAAGAGGGGTAAAACTCCACACAATTCTCACCACCAGAACTCCATATCCCATTCCCTCCTTTGATAGCTTCCCTATTCTTTATCTCTCTGGGAGTATGGGCCCAGGGACATTATGGGGTGCAAGTATCTGAAGATGAAGACACTGAGGTTCAGAAATCTAACCAGTTTACTTATGTTATTTCTGGTCCTCAAACTATTTGTACCCCTTCATGATTTGTAAAGGAAGGCACTTGTTTTGAGTGTCTGTGTATTTTTTTCTCTATACAAGGAGCTTTTTAAAATTTATTTTATTTATTCCCTTTTGTTGCCCTTGTTGTTTTATTGTTGTAGCTATTATTGTTGTTGTCATTGTTGGATAGGACAGAGAGAAATGGAGAGAGGAGGGGAAGACAGAGAGGAGGAGAGAAAGATAGACACCTGCAGACCTGCTTCACCGCCTGTGAAGTGACTCCCCTGCAGGTGGGGAGCTGGGGTTCGAACCGGGATCCTTATGCCGGTCCTTGTGCTTTGCGCCACCTGCGCTTAACCTGCTGCGCTACAGCACGACTCCCAAGGAGCTTTCAAAGAAGTTGGAGCAAAAGATAATGTTACCCGCAAATCAAAAGAAAAACTGGCAAGTGGAGTCTTGGGAAGGAGGCAGATTTCTCTGAAGGATCGGAAAAGATCTTGAAGTCGGGGAAAATTTGTGGTTGGATAAAAGATAGAGATTTTGACAAAAAATGCAGTGCCCAAAGGTGATGTGAAAGTCAGAAGTAACATGTAACAGGGTTATTTTCTTCAGGGACAAAACAAAAGCACTGGTTATGGATTTTTAAGTCATCTGATTTAGGAGGGATCCCAGAGAGAGAAGACTATGAAAAAATGCAGTCATCTGGGCAGAGAATCCATGCTTTCAATGATTGGCTACCACGACAAGAATAATTTTTTTGGATAGGAAGGATATATAACTTCTCAAACACGGTTCATGATATTCTTGTCATAGTACTTATTCCCTCTATACCATATTTCTGCTTCAGAGTGTAAGAGAAACACAGGGCTGGGGGAGATGTATTATCCTAGATGGAAATCAGAATAAAATTGCTCTCAGGCAATACATTTTGGAAATTCAATACTCTCAAAAAATTTTTCCCCATTGCAAACTCATTTATACTTATTTCATTTTATTTCTGAAAATCTTAAACATAATTGTCTCAGAGGGTCATGGTTTTCTCCCCAAATCTCTGATGAATTTATCTACTTTAAAAAAAAAGACTATGGAGAAGCAGGTCTTGGTACTAGAGGACTGTTGGTGAAAAGGAGAGCCTTTATAACAACTGGGGGTGTGCCTATTCTGCATTCAGGGAAAGGCCTGGCCCATGAGGAACAAAGAGACACATTTAAATTAATGCCTTTAATATATAATGAACTGCAACTTTTCCTTAGTGTATCTTTTATTGTTCAATTTCTTGTTCTTGCTCAAAAAATACAGGCCAAAAAAAAAAAAAGCATTGCTTTTATGTTTTAATTTTCCAGCAGAACTCTGTTTTGGAGACAGCAATTAATGAAAATTACAGGCTAAACATTTTAAGGTTTGCATTAAATGTCTTATCTGTGTTTTATAAACAAATTTTACTTTACATGAAGGTATGCGGATATGCTTGTCTGTGTGTGTGCTGGGGAGGGGATACAGAATGTAAACAGTTGTGCTTGAGATTGTTCTCAACCAACCTTATCTGGTTATATCCAAGAGATAAATCCCCATATCAAGAAATTATGCCTACTTTTACAGAATGACTTTAAATGTAATATTTACTTTTTAAGGACACTTTAGCTACCTGATGCATCTACATATCATAAAAGAAATAACCCAGGCAGTATATTTTTACTGTCACAATTAAGTATTGTTAAACTCATTAGAAAAAATGAGAAAAAAAGATTAGATAGATATAGTAAATAGTATTTTCTACACCAAGACACATCATATTTAGAATGGAAAGGAATAAGAATAAAGAAAGGATCCTGAAGGCTGCAAGAGAAAAGCAAAGGGTCACCTACAGAGGAAAACCCATAAGATTAGCAGCAGACTTCTCCACACAAACACTACAGGTCAGAAGAGAATGACAAGATTATCTGTTGAGTACTCAATGAGAAAGGCTTTCAGCCAAGACTACTGCATCCTGAATACTCCTTGAATACTCAAGAATCCATCAAGAAGCTTTTGGAAATCATCAGGAAATACAGTAAGGTGCCAGGCTACAAAATTAATATTAAGAAGTCAGTGGCATTCTTGTATGCAAACACTAAGAAGAAGATGAAATCCAGAAATCAATTCCTTTTACTATAGCAACAAAAACAATAAAATATCTAGAATAAACCTAACAAAAAAGTGAGAGACTTGTATACTGAAAATTATGAGTCACCACCACTCAAGGAAATTGAAAAAGATACAAAGAAATGGAAATATATTCCATTTTCATGGGTTAGAATTAATATCATCAAAATGAATACACTACCCAGGGCCATCTACAAATTTAATGCTATCCCCATCAAGATACCAAGCACATTTTTTAGGAGAATAGAACAATTGCTACAAATGTTTATCTGGAACCAGAAAAGACCTAGAATTGCCAAAATAGTCTTTAGAAGAAAGAACAGAACTAGAGGCATCACACTCCCAGATCTCAAAATTTATTATAGGGCCTTTGTTATCAAAACTGCTTGGTACTGGAACATGAATAGACAATAGAATTGAGAGCCCAGAAGTAAGCCCCCACACCTATGGACATCTAATCTTTGACAAAGGGGCTCAGACTATTAAGTGGGGAAAGTAGAGTCTCTTCAACCAATGGTGTTGGAAACAATGGGTTGAAACATGCAGAAGAATGAAATTGAACCACTATATTTCACCAAATACAAAAGTAAATTCCAAGTGGATCAAGGACTTGGAAGTTAGACCAGAAACTATCAGATACTTAGAGGAAAATATTGGCAGAACTGTTTTCCACATAAATCTTAAAGACATCTTCAATGAAACAAATCCAGTTACAAAGAAGACTAACACAAGCACAAACCTATGGGACTACATCAAATTAAAAACTTCTGCACAGCAAAATAAACTACTACCCAAACCAAGAGACCCCTCACAGAATGGGAGAAGATCTTTACATGTCATACATCAGACAAAAGGCTAATAACCAGAATATATAAAGAATTTGCAAATCTCAACAACAAGGAAACAAATAACCCCATCCAAAAATGGAGGTAGGACATGAACAGAATATTCACCACAGAAGAGATCCAAAAGGCCAAGAAACACATGAACAAATGCTCCAAGTCTCTGATTATCAGAGAAATGCAAATAAAGACAACAATGAGATATCACTTGACTTCTGTGAGAATGTCATACATCAGAAAAGGTTAACAGCAGCAAATGCTGGAGAGGTTGTGGGGTCAAAGGAACCCTCCTACACTGCTGGTGGGAATGTCAGTTGGTCTAACCTCTGTGGAGAACAGTCTGGAGTACTCTCAGAAGGCTAGAAATGGACCTATCCTATGATCCTACAATTCCTCTCCTTGAGATATATCCTAAGGAACCCTACAAACCCATTCAAAAAGATCTGTGTACACATATGTTCTTGGCAGCACAATTTGTAATAGCCAAAACCTGGAAGCAACCCAGGTGTCCAAGAACAGATGAGTGGCTGAGCAAGTTGTGGTGTATATATACTATGGAATACTACTCAGCTATTAAAAATGGTGACTTCACCATTTTCAGCTGATCTTGGATGGACCTTGAAAAATTCATGTTAAGTGAAATAAGTCAGAATCAGAAGGATGAATATGGGATAATCTCACTCTCAGTAAGAAGCTGAAAAACATGATTAGAAAAGAAAACACAAGTAGAACCTGAACTGGAATTGGCATATTGCACTGAAGTAAAAGACTCTGGGGTGGGTGGGTGGGGAGAATACAGGTCCAAGAAGGATGACAGAGGACCTAGTGGGGCTTGTATTGTTATATGGAAAACTGGGAAATATTATGCATGTACAAATTATTGTATTTACTGTTGAATATAAAACATTAATTCCCTAATAACGAAATTTAAAAAAAGTATTTCCAAACCTAACTTTTATGTCTATGCTATTAGGCAACAAAAGCTACTGAATAGTCTTGTTGGGAAGGAATAATCTTTCCATATTCTCAACTCTTTCAGATAAACTGACTGACATTACTCAAAGGTTTTGGGGGAGAATTTATTAGTTGACATTAATAAGACATGTTAAATGGTTAAATTGCCTACAGTTTTCTGCATGTACTGATTATTATATATATTATTCATGTATTTATTATTATAATACATTTTTTTAATCTTGAAAGCAAATTAATTTAGGTCAATGGGAAGAGACTTTATTTCCCATCTATAACCATCTAACCCTGAATTAAACTGAAGAGTAAATAAAGAAGTGAGTGATCCAGACAGGTCATTTGTCTTTTTGGCAAAAACTAATTCAGTGAGCATAAACAAAGGAAAAGTGATGGTATATAAATACCTTGTGGGATTTCATGGTCATTCGTTTCCTAAGTTGTGGAAAAACAGCTTTTACTGAGAGAAGTTCTGAACATTAAGATGTTCTGAAATCTAAGCTCTATGATAACATATGGAAAGACTGACCACCAAAAAAAATATTGGAACAATGATTGCTTTGTGGCATATTTTCCCCCACAGTCTTTTTCCCTCCAAGTAATGGCCTATTTCATGGTCCATTTTTCTTTATTTTGATAATTTTTTCATGATACAGAAGTTTTATTTTATTATTATTATCATTTTTTATTAGTGATTTAATTTGCTTTACTAAATTATGAAATAACAGTGGTATAATTCCATGTCTTTCCCACCACCAGAGTTCTGTGTTCCCATTCACTCCATTGAAAACTGCAGCAGTTCTCCCAATATATGGGTTGACTGTTATTTCTGTAACTATGTGTCTATATTTGTATATATTTGTCCTTTTTTATTTCCTATGGTTCCTCATAGAAGTGACCAGTGATGATGGAGAGAGGGATCTACTAGAGGTGTAGGCCCTTTATGTCTATGTGGTAATTCAAGGATTCCCTGACTAGGGTGTGCCTGGTAGTGACCTCAAAGGCCATCATTAAGTGAACCAGTTTCTTGCCCTTTTCCAGCTTTTTGTAGTCTTTTATCTGACAAGTTTAGACGTTCTCCCAGTGATTACAGAAGTTTTCAAAGATAACTGAAACATACAGAAAAGTACAAAGAAGAAAATAAGGATTCCCTTCCCTCCCCTCCGACCTAAGTCTGGGGCTTCATGCCTGTGTGATTTCATGACACCCAGACAGACTTTTCCATTAAATCAAATTAGAGATAATTTGGTAAACAGATAGACAGATTACAGCCATGGAGCTTTCACTGGTGCTGTGGAAGCCCATGTAGTGCCAGACTTTGAACACAGGTCACACACATTACAGGACAGATGTTTGGCCTGGTGAGATAGCTCTGAAGTCCAAGAATGATTTTTAATCTTTCTACCTAGAGATACTAGTACTTCCAACTTCCTATTTTATTTTTATTTGGGTATATGTATGTATATAAATTTGTATGTGTTTCTTTTTTTATACTTATTTAAAAATATTTTATTTATTTATTATTGGATACAGGCAGAGAGATAGGGAGGGGAGTGGGAAATAGAAAGGGCGAGAGACAGAGAGACACTTGAAGCTTTGCTTTACTCATCAAGCTTTCTCTCTTGAACTTGCATCCTTTTGCACTGTAATGTCTGCTTAACCAGGTGCACCACTATCTGGCGCTGTGTGTGTTTCTTTAGACATATAATGAATATATGTGTGATCTTGATGTTACAATACTGAGAGGAAATTATATATGTTTCTTTTTTTCCCCACTTACTGAAATGTGGCTTTTCCCCATGCTATTAAAACACCTTCAAAACAGGTGTGTCTGTAGGCTATTCTCTTCTGTGAATATGTGACAATTTACTTAAATACTCCCTTGCTGTGTGACATGCAGAATCTCCCTGAATTTTTTGCTTGTTTCTCTTGAAGTATAAATAGATGCCTTACTAGATAGTTTTGCAGCCACATCTTGTGTGTATCTGATTATTTCCTTATCACAGATTTCTATATTTTGATCAGTGGAAAAAAGCATGCACTCCAGTTTTTTGATTGATCTAAATCCAGGACTGTTGAATGAGTCATCTTCCTAGTGTGCAGTGAGCATGCTCATTGCAGTTCCCACAGAATGCAGGCAGGTGGTGGATGGACTTGGATGGCAGTTACTGGTTCAGAATGTGGAGGTACCACCCTCCAATAGTAACGGACCAGGCTGCCTTGCTTTGCCTGGGTCACTAAAGAGGACAGTTAGGCATTTGTAATGTTGGAGGGATGGTGAAGACAAATGTAGGGTGTCATAGACTAAAGCACTTTTAACTTTGAAAATCAAGTAGGGTTAATAAGAAAGATGTGTGGACCAGTGATTTCCTTTTAGTGGTGCTGTTTGCCTGGGCGCCAAGGTCTTACTGACCTAGTTGACTGTTCACCACTCTCTTTTCTACATATAAAATTACGAGGCATGGGAAGAGAGGATGAAGACTCAGTGGGGTTGTGAAAGAAGAAGCTGGACTTAGAAATTGGCTTTAGTTGTCTGTGAGACACATACCTAGTGTCTCTGCATGTGCTGATCCCTTTCACTATTTAAAACAGTTCCTCTCCTACTATATGCTATTTCATTTTTAACCAGTTCTTGCACTTGTCTTCTTGACTAGATGTTTGAGTCAAGATTCATCCTTACTATTAGTTGTATTACTAAATCCGTAATGAAGCAAGACCTGTAATTTTCCTACACTTGGAATATCTCTGAAAGCTTCCTCTGTCTCCATCCATACCACCATTATTCTTGTCCAGCCTTTAGCATTGATCTGCTAAGGTGGAATTGCTTCAGACTCCAGTTTCTCCTGATCCAATTTTCCCCTTGCTGTTTCCAGTGTATTATTCTTCCAGTGCAACTTACCTATTTCCTCAAAGAGGTTGAAACTAATACAAACAGCTTATTTGCAGAACTTTTTAAAGTTTGGGGACTTTATCATACTTATTGTAGTTCTATTATTTAGAAAACGGACAGTCACTTAAATCAATTTTAACCTGGCAACAACTCTATGATGTTTATGAATGGGTATCTGAGATTCAGGGAGAAAAAAGCCTGCCTGAGGATACATAGCTACTGGGTTCACAGCAGGGACACAATTCTGGAAAAAGTCTTTTTTCTAAGCCAAACCAACTCCACTGTAGTGTGCCTGTTCTAAGATCTGAGACCTTGTCAGTTAAACTTTTAAAATGTATTTCTAGCATTGTTCTAAACTGAATGTCATGTCATTGGATATAACCTGTTGTAAGAGAGATATATTTGAGCACGTTTAGTAGGGTGGAAGCTAGAAGGAGAAAGTAAGCTGATGAAGACCAAGAAAAATTGTGAAGAGAAGGTCCAAGTAGGATTTGGTCACCAGGAAATCAGGGTAGAGGGTATTTCATCTCATGAGAGAAAACAGCCAAAAGGTACCGAGAGAAAAACTAACCATGAATGATGAAATTGACTTATATATGACAAAATTTTATATCTTCTTGGAAGCATTTTTTTTTCTTCTTATTTTTTTTTTAGAAGTTTATGTAAATATATATTTTTTTATTTTTAAATTTTTTATTTAAGAAAGGATTAGTGAACAAAAGCATAAGGTAGGAGGGGTACAACTCCACACAATTCCCACCACCCAATCCCCATAACCCACCCTCTCCCATGATAGCCTTCCCATTCTCTAGCCCTCTGGGAGCATGGACCCAGGGTCGTTGAGGGTTGCAGAAGGTAGAGGGTCTGGCTTCTGTAATTGCTTCCCCGCTGAACATGGGCGTTGACTGGTCGGTCCATACTCCCAGTCTGCCTCTCTCTTTCCCTAGTAAGGTGTGTCTCTGGGGAAGCTGAGCTCCAGGACACATTGGTGGGGTCTTCAATCCAGGGAAGCCTAGCCAGCATCCTGGTGGCATCTGGAACCTGGTGATTGAAAAGAGAGTTAACATACAAAGCCAAACAATTTGTTGAGCAATCATGGATCCCAAGTTTGGAATAGTGGAGAGGAAGTGTTAGGGAGGTACTCACTGCAAACTCTAGTGTAGTCCTGCTTTCAGGTATATATTTTGCAGTAGTTTATGGATACGTGTGCACATACGCTCTCTCTCACAGAAACTGGTGTATGTCTAGGTTATGGGACTTTGTTAGAAAGTGAACTACCTGAGATGAAATTAGAGTGTACTATAAAAGGAAAGGTCTCACCCGAGTAATGAAGCTGAAGGGTTGTCATTCCACACGTGAAGTCTCTGGATACACTCTGAGGTGAAGCATGTTGAGATGGCAATCGTTGCTTTGGTTAGGTTGTGATCGGCGGATGCAATATTATTTGGTATGGATTGGGAGATGCATACGGGAAAGTGAGCCCTATCCAAGGGTGCCAGGACTGGGGGAAGTAGGGGCTCTATAGTGAAGATGTGAGGTTCCTGCTGTCTTAGGGTTCAAAAAGACAATCAATAGTTAATATTATCATCACATTATTTGTTAATTGGGTTAACTTTGAAAAGTCCCTTTGTTATGGTTTGCTGTACAGTACCCAGTATCTTGTATATAGCTGTGCTATTGGAAGCTTCTAATCTACTTGGTCTAGGCTTTTGAGAGAGTCCGCATATCAAATACGTAGCCTATCTATTAAAAAGATTCAGTTTGTCTTTTGAGAACCTTTGAGACATACAATTGATTTCCCCCTCTCATATTAATTAACTACTGATTTATATGTCTACATTTTGCTAGGAGTGTACATAAACACCATTCCCATCACCAAAGGACCGTGACCCATCCCTCCATTCCAGCATGGAAATAAGCCCTACACTTCCTGCATGGAAGTGCTAAGGGTTACAGAGAAGCAGCCTTCTTTCTCAATGAGGAGAAGAAAGAAAAGGTTTAATATTTAAATGTGACAGCCCTTGATTTCAGATTTTGATTGAACTCAGATTGCAAGAGAATTCCTGCTGCAAGTTAAAGAATACAGGAGCATGATAAGTATTGTAACATGACTTCAGTTTTTCTGATCACTTTAACTGTCAGGCACATTTTTATCCCAAGTTTAGGAAGTAGGAATCATAAAATAAACTTGGAAAGGTTTGAGTATTTTCTCAAAGAGAAAATTCTTTTTACTGATAAAAAAAACCCTTTGTAGCTAAAAGTATGTTGTTGAAAGGGAACTTACTGGCTGATGACAAACAGTAAAATAAGTGCACTACTGCTTCATTACTAGAAAAGGGTAGTCAAGTGTAAATCAGTGGTGTAAAATGGAACAAGGTCATTTAGAAAATAGGCCAACATACATATGAAAAAAAATCCTCCAAGTCTTTGTTAGAGAAATGCAAATAAAGAAAACAATGAAATACCATTTCCCTCTTGTGAGAATGTCATCCATCAGAAAGGGTAGTAACAACAAATGCTGCAGAGGTCTCAGGGGTAAAGAAATCCTCCTGCATTGCTGGTGGGAATGTAAATTGGTTCAGTCTCTGTGAAGAGCAGTCGGGATAACTCTCAGAAGGATAATAATGAGACTACCCTGTTACCCAGCAATTAGTCTCCTGGGGTTATATCCTAAGGAATCAACCATACCCATCCAAAAAGATCTGTACATACCTTTGTTCATAGCAGCACAATTCATAATAGCCCAAACCTGGAAGCAACCTAGGTGTCCAACAACAGATGAGTAGCTAAGAAAGTTGTGATATATACACAGTGGAATACTACTCAGCTGTTAAGAATGATGAATTCACTTCTCCTCATCTTGGGTGGAGCTTGAAGGAATCATACTAAGTGAGATAAGCCAGAAAGAGAAGGATGAAGATGGGATGATCTCAGACAGAAGTTGAGAAATACCAATAGAAAGGGGAAACACAAAGTTGAACTTGGACTAGGTTTGGTGTACTGCATCAACATAAAGGAATCTGGGGACTTGGGGAGGAAGCTTTCCTGGTGCATGATGGTGGAGAGGGACATAGACTGGAGTTGAGAGTGTTTTGCAGAAAACTAAGAAATTTCACACATGAACCAACAACTGTATCTACTGTAAAGTATTAGTCCCCCAGTTAAAAAAGTATTAGTCAAATGAAAGTTAGCTGCAGTAAACTAAATTATGTCAGTAAATAATTTCAGTTTTGTTTGATATTTGTTTTTTACCAGCTTATAAAGAATCAAGGAAAGACTAAATGTATTAACTTTTTAGTAACACTACTCATTTATGGGCAGAGAAAAAACATGTCTTTTCAGTGGACTGGGGCAATATTATCAATTCCTGCTTTTGTGTACCTCTGCGGTGACTGGAGAGAATGTTGCCTGCTTCACCCCATCCCTTAACCTGTCTCCTCTCTTCTCCTCCTCAGTCCTCCCCTTTGTAGTAGTAGCCTTTGGCTTTGTGATTCTAGCCAATCTTTTGCAGTTTACTTCAGATGTTCAGTCTCATCCTACTTATTTCCAATAGCATGTTGGGAGCAGAAGATATGTAAAAGATGTTTTTCATCCCTAAAGTTTAGTCTTCCTCCCAGAGGAGGCCCAGATGATTAACTACTATGTCACAAAAGTCATTAGTATACCAAGAGATCACAGTTATTCAATTTAGGTGTTGACATCAGACAGTGGTCTAGTGGTCTGCTTGGGAAGGACTTCCTGGCTCCCTCCCTCCCTTAAATGACCTTGCCTTATAGCAGTTGGCTTAGAATTTTTAAGGCTAAGGAGGATCCACATGGGGAGAAAGACCAACTGCCAAAACTTTGATTGACCTCTCCACAAGTCTTCCCACTGAGAAAGAAGCTGATCTTCTTGAATTCTTCTTGCCTCTCAGCCATTCTCCTTGAGACTATCTTTCTCAGGATTTTGGTCACATGGCATGCTTTGCATTTTTGACCCAGTCCTTTAATCTTTTTTTTTTTTTTTCCTATCTTTTCCTGATATTGACCTTTGATGGATTGCCTATTGACCTTTGATGGATTGTGGCCAAGCTTCATCTGGGAGACCAGTTAGAACATGCCTTATTCTGACAGGACACAGTGCTGTCCCAAATAGCGAGGAAGGATTGAGACCAAAGTGATGACTCTCTTAGCTTCTGGGTGAGTGATCACTTTGTGTCTCAGAGGTGTTTTTCAAGAGCTAACATTAGGGTCTAGGTTAGAGATTCCTGTGTAAGTACCATGCCCTAACCGATTGAGTCACTGGAGCTCCTAGGTTAGATATTCCTTTTCATCTTCCTAAACCACACTATCAGGTATAAACAGTACTACCTCTCAAGCAGTAGAGAGTGAAAGGGGAGGGGGGGGATGACTGATGTTACGAAGGAATCAGAATGGGGAAATCCCTAACCACACTCCTTCCACACATACATCAGACTGGCAACACCTTGAGGGTAGGACTTATATCTTACTCAGCATTGAATTTCCAGGACCAGAACATCATGTGCACAGCTGGCTTTTAGTAAATCTTTTGTTTGCTATAAAGATTAAAATGGTGGACAGGGGTTACTTGGATGGATTTTTTGAGTTATTTTTTGTCATGGGCAATGCTATTAATTATGTAGTGATTATTTGAGTGCCCACTTCAGCTGCACTTTAGACTTGGGGATTAAACCTGCATAATCTCATTAGTCTCTGCATAGCAAGTGGCTTGCTGTGTTCCATTATCTACTTTCCTTTATCTTTGTATACTTTCATGCCTCTCTTTACCATGCAATCTGCCAATATCTCTCAACACTTTTGGGATATGGGAATCCCAACCCCAGGCCACAGTTCTCATAGCTTCAAGGTGACCCTGCTGTCAGATGCCTGCTCAGGCTGCCAGAATCTCATGATGCAGTGCTCTACCTCCCCTTTGCTGGTTTCTTCACCTTCTGCTGACCATATCTTAGCCAACTACCTACTACTAGGAAATTTCAGTTTTGTGCTTTCTCTTCACAGTTGGCCTGACCACATCCTGGCTAATGAGGTTTCCCTCACTGGTGCTGAACTGGGACTTACTTTTGAGAAAGTGCATATGTTTCCTGTGGACACCCTCCCCCTCCCCATGAGTTTTATCTACTCAGGGGCTTCTTTGTCCCATTTCTCTGGTTGAATTTACTCTTGTCTCTGGCTGGCTGAGAACTGTTTTGTCAAACACTGACTCTACCTTTGTGCAAAAAGTCCAGTTTTGGAAGACATTGAAAGTTGTGCGCCTCTCTGTGGAGGCAATATATCCTTGGACACAAGCACATATTGTGTACACTGTGTATGTGTAAGAAAGAGAAAGGAGTCTTCCTTTCTTGCCTTTTAGTGCTTTCTGAAAAGTGTGACACTAAACAGGACAGGAAGAAACAGGGTTGTTAGGAATAAATGATCTGCCTTTTTATCCTCTAGTTTCTGTGAAGAAACAATATATCATGTTGTTAAAATGGCCCTTCTTTCCCACATGATAGTTTTCTGGCCTTCATTCTTGGCCTTCTAGTGAACCCAAGGTCAGAATAAAAATGTGATGGCTGGCATGGCTGGATAAGCCTTAGCAGCTGAAAAACCTGGAATTAAAAACAAAACAAAACAAACAAAATAAACAAACACAATTGTCAAGTGTCTGATGAAAAGACCACGGAGTGTGATTCTGTTTAGCCATTACATGTTATACAACTACAAGAAAACTGGTACAAGATTTTCAAAACTTTGTATCCTGTTTTAGGGGATAAAATTAAAATTTATTGCACTTCATTTATAGCTATGTAGCGAATTAAAAATAATTGATTTAGTTTAATATAACATTTGTGTTATTTTCCCTAACTTTAAATTGGCTTAGTAGTAACCATATGACCTTTTCCCTAGTGATTCTCCCCCACTCCCAACTTTCTTTATGTGCATTTCAAACAGTTGTAGGAGGGATGGGATTCAGTTGTTCTATTTGTGTTTTATCCACTGATTTTTTTTTTTTTTTGGTTTGGAACAAAGGAGTGTATTTTGAATAAATCTAGAAGATAATAGCTACTGCTGATATAGACAACACATATGTAGTATTCCCATTTATTTTAATATACCCTGTAAGAAGGATCCCTGTACCTATGTGGAAGGGCTCTTGTGTCTGTCCTCTTTTTAAAACTTCTTTACTATATGTATGATCTTTTATTGTGGTTCTCTATTCTTTTTTTTATATTAAAAGCTAGTCAACCCATATCTGTGACCTTGGAGAACTACTGCAGTTTCCAGTGGAGGGAATAGAGACACAGAACTCATTCAGTGTGGAATTATACCCCTGTTGTCTCGTAATTTTGTAAATTAATATTAAATCACTAATATAAATAATTCAGAAAAAAGGGAAAACATTAAAGAATAGCACAAAAGCTGGTTGGGTAGGAGATTTGATGTTGGATTGGGAGGTTTTTAAAGTCATTCTAGGAAATTTTAGAGCTTTTAAAATAAAACCAGCAAGTACAAGCCAGGCTGGAAACTATCAGGCAGAATCACATAAGCTAGTGCTTCAGGTAGGGAGAACATGAGGGGGAAGCAGGATCAAACCACAGATTGTACCCAAGACTGGTAGGAAAGCTTGGAGTTGGCCAATTCAGTCTACCCTGGGTTGGCTCCCTATACCTTCTGCAGCTTGGCTCTGCCCTAGATAAAGAAATACACAGTGTGTGATAGTTTTTCATTCTCATAAGTCATATACTCTGATGTATAAAATATGTAAACATACAAAAAGTCATTTCACAAAGAAAGGTATTAAATAGTACAAATTGGACATGTTACCTTTTTTTTTTCTTTTCAACCCTGCCCTGGCACGTTACCTTTTAAACTATGGTTCAACAACCCTTCAACTTAGATTTGAATGTTTTGAAAAGATAAGAATTCAAATTGTTGAATGGAGGCATTCATAGACCAAAGAATGCAAAGTTGCTATGCCAAAAATGAAGCTGACATATCCCAGGACCCCCCCCCCCCAATGGTCAGTGGGGTTTAAGTGGGAAGTCCATAAGGAAGTGGATCCAGAGAAGAGTTCAAGGCCTTATGTATTTAGGTTAGAAAATAAAGTCACACAATTACCTGATTTTCAGTTCAGTATGCTTTCTTTTAGTCACTGGAGAAAAGCTGAAAATTGACACTTAAAAAAAAAAAAGATGGTTATGGTATGTGAAGATACAAATTTCCACAATGTGCTTTATTATTATTACTATTTTGACATTTCCTTTATGGCATAATCACAAATGTAGAGCACATTTTTTAAAAAAAAATTATTTTAAAGAGGGAGAACTTGGTCAATGAAAGCATTGCATTTTCTGTCCTCTAAAAGTAGTTCTACTTTCTGGTTTCAGGATCATCAATTAGGTGCAAAACTCCTGCTGTGTTGGAGGCAGTAGTGAGCAGTAACCGCTGTAGAGGAAGGTTAATAGGCCATCTTTTGCTGACATACCTGGCAGGAGACCTGTGCAGCTTTATTGCCATGGAGAATATGATATAAGCAGGTGACCCTGTGAAACCTAGACATTAATATTATTATTGATAACGAATTACAGTCTTCTGTTTGCATGAGTTTGATAGCAGTTAAATAATTCATTTAAAAAAAAATCAAGAGAAACATGTTCAGGTCAGATGAAAACAGTAAATTACAGAGCTTAGAGCTCCCTAGTTATGGAGCCAAAGATATAGGCTTTTCCCTATGTAGTGTAGACCATATAGCAAATTCATATTAGAATATTTGGCAGTGGGTTTAGAATCTGTTTGGGGATGGGCTTCAGGGATGATGGCTTGAGGCATACTGTCAATTCTTTGAAAATAACCTCACAGAAGGTTGTATGGCATTGCCCATATTCTCTGGTTGGCATTCTGGGTTAGACATTTTAACAAACTTTTACCTGTGAATGAGATGGGAGTGGCTTTATTTTGATTATTCATGGGAAACCAGTAGTGTAGTACAATTAAATGTGGAATAATTTGTTCTAGGTTCTCCCCAGTCAGTCTCAAGAACTGATAGATTAAGAAATGATGCTGGGTAATAATAAAACATGCTTCAGATTCTCTTCCTACCAAAACATCTTTTGAGCAATGCACTAATGTAGTACATATCCAACAATAACAAACTTGTATAAAGAAAGAGAACTCTCTAAGAAGGTGTGGTGTCCAAAGCCAACATTTGTTTATGGGAATGCTCATTTTCATGATCAGAAGGAGCGACACTTGATTATAGTGGGGTGACTTTTTTTTTTTTTTTATTGTGGAATCACTGATGATTTGGCCAGGCTTAAAATGGGATGTTCATCTCTGCTGTTGATGGGAGCAGGGACAAGCAGAGGGGAAAGGAGTCCTCAATGCATTTGGGAACGGTCTTCTCTTTCATATTACAAATTAAAGTACTATGTTGGGTTCAAGACCTACCAAAGAGTTGAAGAGATTCAGAGCACAATCTAAATGGACTGAGAAAAAAAGTTATAAAAAACTGAACATACTCGTTTTTATAATAAATTTCTTGTTGTGGGTAGGTCTCCTTGAGCTTCAGAAAGGACATAAGTTGGTTTCATTCAGGGCACTGAATTTGGTGATATCAGTAATGTGCTTGGGAAAAAGGAAGATTGAATATAGACCTGGGATAGTCTTGAGTTGGTAAAAAAAAAAAAAAAGGAAGAACTTCAGCTGAATTTAAAACAGTAAAAAGTGTGGCTGGCAAGGAAAAGAAAGAGAGGAAATTACTTTGTGGCAACATGAAGATATGCAGATTCAGAGACAAGGGATGTCCAAGGAAAGCACTGGACAGTGAGAGGACTAGGGATTAAAATCAAAGGAGGCTGGCTGGACTTTCTATCCTGGCTACTAGGAGCCGTATTTTTGTCTTATATGCTGAACATGGTATTTTATAAGCAACATACTAATTTATTGCAGAGGTACATTGTTTAGGTGTGTTTTTTCTGGATATTAATTCTGCTATCTAGTGATTACCTCTCATCTCTAATATGTGTGCTAAAACATGATCAGCAAGAAAAATGTCTATGTGTGATATTTTGATTGTTGTCTAGAGTGAATTTGGAAGAAGAATCTTGCAAGTTGCTAAATTTTTTTTTTTACCTGAGTCCTCTCTCTGTGAGTCCTGTTCCTTTTTAGGTGGGCTGAGTTCTTAACTTTTACTGTTTTCTTCCCCCCATCACATGCTGCTCCCTGGAACTCATATCAATCACTCAACTGTTAATATGTTTCATTAAACAAAGACTAGTGGTCTCCAAAGCTTGATCTTTTTTAAAAAAATATTTCTATATTACAGAATTACATGTTGACAATGGTTTGAATTCACACCATTCTCACCACCAGAGTTCTGAATCTTCAGTCTCCCCACTGCAATCCACCAAAGTTCCCCTAAGGTTGTAGATGTGGGCCAACCATCATCTCTTCAACTATCTGTCCACATTTATACACAGTTGCCCCCCTTTTTTTTTCTGATTCAATCCTTTCTTCCCCTCCAAGCCATTAATGACAACATAACTACCTCCATATATGTGTCTCCTTTTCCTTCTCTTTGGGTGCTGATGGAGCAGGAGTTCAGAGCCCTCTTAACTGGGAGTATGGGTCAAAGTTGTTTTTGGGGAGCAGAAGGTAGGAATTATGGTTCCTGTAAGTACTTTTCTGCTAAGCAGGGATGTTGACAGGTCAATCCATACCCCAGCCTGTGTCTACCTTTCCCTAGTGGACCAGAGCTTTGGAGATTTGAGGATCTAGGCACACTGGTGAAGTCATCTGTCCAGAGAAGTCAGGATGGAGTCATGGTAGCATATATAACTTAGTATCTGGAAGGTGGCATGACCTAAGTTGAGACAAAATGGTTAATGAACAAGAACCAAAATGTAGGATTAGAGCAGATGAGATAAGGGTTTTTTCGGTAGAAGAAAGCTAGAAAATCTATTTTAGGCATGTTCCTGGGGGCACACAACTATAATAGTTTTGCTTCAGTTTGCTAGCTAACTTGAAGTTGGATAAGAATATTTTCTGAGAGAAAGGTGTCGTAGTAGAGAAAAAGGACTAGAAAGTTGGGTTAGGGCAGGAAATATCTCCTGTTCTTGAAAAAAAAAATCTGTGGCTATAATTATTTACCTCCATCCACCTGCTCCAGGGCATATATATATATTTAGCCAGAGCCTGTGTAACCTCTTAAGTCCCTATTGGTCTGAGCTTATAACTCATGGTCACAACTGGGAACATTCCAGGCTGCACTTATTTCGGGACCAGTTATTTCGAGTGGCAGGGCAGTATACCCCAGTGCTATCCCTACCATCACTGCTTTATGGTGAGGATAAGGTCCTGGCAAGGCCCACAAGATGCCATTCCTTATGGAAGCGACCACTGGTGGTGGAGAGAGAGACCCTTTAGAGGTCTAGGCCCATCATATGTGTATGGGAATCCAAGGATTCCCTAACTGGGGCCCCAGATGATAAGGTGGTGTGATATTGACCAAACGTTTCATTATTATGTGGGCCAGTCTCTTGCCCTTATCCAACTTTTGTAGTCTTCTCTTTATCTGATGATCTTAGATTCTCTCAGTTTTTTAGGCATTGAGTATCAATGTTTGATCTTTTACGGAAGTGTAAAAAGTCTTGTTACATGTCAAGAGATATCAGTTACTGGGAATCTGAGGAGAAAGTGCCTTTTTCCTTAATCATTCTGTATGGTTGGCTTTCTCTTAAGATCTCTCTGTGCATTACCCTTTCCAGATATCAAGATTATGCTATAATGGAGTGGTCCTCCTTTTTTCCTTCTAAGGCAGAGGCTTTGGATTTGTGGGTAAGATTCATTTCCAACAAGTCTTCAAGAATCTTCTTAGGGTCTCTTTTACTGAAAATTATTTCTGCTCATAGGCTAGGCTCTTTCAAGTACAAACAATAGTACTGAGATGAATAGCATTCAGTGACCCAGTCCACTGATCATGCAACCATGAACAAATTAATAAAAATTTAAGGACTCTACAAGGATCTGATGAATAAGGTGGTTTCTAACCATAAGGGTTTATTAGTTTAGATCTAGGAGATAAATAAAAATCAGGTCCTGAGGGACCTGATGATGTTTACCCATCTTGCTTGAGTCTTCCTTCTTACAAAATTTTCTTCTCTGTCTGACCTTTTGTAGAATAGCTCTAGTTCGGACAGATCTCCTCCTTAAATGCTAAACTAAAATCTACTACCTTGAAATTTCCTAGTACAGTGGAAATAAATTCATTTGCCACCATCCAGAATTTCTCTAAAGGAAAATATGGAGACTCCAATATACATATCCATTATAGTCCAGCTGATCCTCAGTCATGAACTTGGTTACATTAGAAGCCTGATTCTCTGGATTATGGTTGAGCAGAATTCTATGACAGGTGCTGCAGCGTCTCCATGTATTAACTGATTCTCTGCTGTTCCAGGTGTGGTAGTAGTGTTGAGGATTTTAAAGAGGAAGTGGGCCACCCAGCAAATGAAGTGGAAAAGTAGAAGGGATTGACTCGGAAGAGACCAATATAGCAAGTCCTCAGGAAGTAGACACTTCGGTAGTTTTGAGAGTGAATTATGGAAAAAAAAAAATCTAGTGTAGGTTAATCATTAATTTTTAAAAGCCTCTTCTGGGCATATTTCAGGATCCCAGTTCTAACCTTGTACTCAACATTGAATCTCTGAACCTTCTTTCTTCTCTGTCAGATCACAGATATTCAGAAGAAACAGGGGTTGTTGATAAATGTAGGATGGTATTATTTTAAAAAAATTCTTTAGACTTTTGAACCTTTTTTTTTTTACATGAGGGGCTAAAGTCAGGTGCCATCTTCAAGAAGAGAGTAGGATTCACTTCCTAGTTTGGCTCCCATGCCTATAGAGTGGCTCTGAATTCTATCTGCAATTATCGTTTTTTGTTAATAGGAACCAAATTTTCATTTGACTCAAAGTTAAATAATTTTGTCCAGTTTCTCCTCATAGGTGATACAATTGTCACTCTAGGTTTTAATACCAAAAGAGAAGGGCTGTTGTAAAATTTGTATGTTTCCTAGATGACTCCTGCTTTGAGTGAAAGATCCTTACTGATGGTCCATCTCACTCTGAACATACCTGTTATTTCTGAACTAGTTTCTGCAGTTAAATTTGTTTATATCCTGCAAGTGTCTACAGAAAGAGGACTCTTAATTATGGGTTTTTGAACTGTATGAACCCAAGAATATCACTTGAAAGAGGGATGAACCAGAACCCCACCCTTCCCTTAGGTTCTTCTTATTACAGGGAAGATCTTGTCTGATTCAGTGTATACTAAATTGACCACAGCCTGAGAACTAGCTGAAAAGGGAACTTCAATGAAGGGGCTATGTCTTCTTTGAGAATGATTCATATTCTCTCTCTCTCTCTCTCTCTCTCTCTCTCTCCAACCCCACCATTGATATATTTAACTCTTGTGCACCAGTAAACTTTTCCCCACCATTGATATATTTAACTCTTGTGTACCAGTAAACTTTTCTTCAGTCACTCCATGTCTTGAATTTGGGAAAGAAGCATTATCATTCATTCATTCACTACCATTTGATTTTCTATCTTAGAAGAAATGCCCATTATATTTAAAGAGCTTCCCCTCACTATGTACTTGGACCCTCTGCTTCTATTCCTGAGTTGGGTGCATTGCCTGAGGGCTCTTGTCAACAACTCTGGAAAAGTCAGGGGGTTTCAGTCCCATTTCAGCTAAATATATGTATCTTTCTCTGATGAGGAGCTCATGCAGCTTCTGGGTAATTTCTTTCTGTTTTTCCCCTTTTCTACAGTGATCCTTTCCTCTCTCTTTTTAAAAAATATTTATTTATTTACTTACTGCATAGAAACAGACACTGAGAGAGGAGGGGGAGGCAGAGAGGGAGAGCTTGGCCAAGCTTCTTCCTTTTTTGTGGACCAGTTTCCCTTATGCAAATAAATTAGTTTCATTTACTTTTTTTTTTCTGTTTTTTTAAAAAACTTTTTATTTAAGAAAGGATTAGTGAACAAAAACATAAGGTAGAAGGGGTACAACTCCACACAATTCCCACCACCCAATCCCCATATCCCCCCCCCCCCCCCATGGTAGCTTTCCCATTCTCTAGCCCTCTGGGAGCATGGACCCAGGGTCATTGTGGGTTGCAGAAGGTAGAAGGTCTGGCTTCTGTAATTGCTTCCCCGCGGAACATGGGCGTTGACTGGTCGGTCCATACTCCCAGTCTGCCTCTCTCTTTCCCTAGTAAGGTGTGTCTCTGGGGAAGCTGAGCTCCAGGACACATTGGTGGGGTCTTCAATCCAGGGAAGCCTAGCCAGCATCCTGGTGGCATCTGGAACCTGGTGATTGAAAAGAGAGTTAACATATGAGGCCAAACAATTTGTTGAGCAATCATGGATCCCAAGCTTGGAATAGTGGAGAGGAAGTGTTAGGGAGGTACTCACTGCAAACTCTAGTGTACTTCTGCTTTCAGGTATATATTTTGCAGTAGTTTATGGATACGTGTGCACATAAGCTCTCTCTCACATAAACTGGTGTATATCTAGATTATGGGACTTTGTTAGATAGTGAAATACCTGAGATGAAATTAGAGTGTACTATAAAAGGAAAGGTCTCACCCGAGTAATGAAGTTGAAGGGTTGTCATTCCACACGTGAAGTCTCTGGATACAGTCTGAGGTGAAGCATATTGAGGTGGCAATCGTTGCTTTGGTTAGGTTGTGATCGGCGGATGCAATATTATTTGATTTGGATTTTTTTCTGTTTTTTTTTTTTAATAGGGAAAGAATGATTTGCAAGACAGTTGTTGTCACATGGGTGCAACTTCTTATTTATCCATGATTGGTGTCAGCACCTCACTTGTACCACTAACTTAAGTCCTCCTCCTCCTCATGGACTGAATCCTCAGTACCCACTCAGCCCCATATGCTATGCTCCCTCCTCCAAGAGTCCTTGGTCTCATTGCAATAGAACATATGTAGTCCATGTGTTGTTTTGTATTTGGGCCTTTCCTTATCTGTTTCTAAAGTTCCACCCACTTGGTGGAATCTGGAAGAATATTTCAGACCCACTTATGAAATGGTTCCATTCTAGGTTGACATGCATGCACTATACAAATCATGAAAGAAGTACTTCCAGTTTACTAGAATGAATGACTTCAGGACAAATATACAGAACCACACAGAACCAGAGTATATGGCTCTCTCTAATATGTATATTCCTGGATGCTTTATAATATAAAAGATATATTTTTGAAGTCTCTTGTCACTGGAATTGGGTTCCTTGTATTCTCACAATGGAAGCCTTATGATCTCTCTGCATTAGAGATGAAGGTGGTGGTTGTTGACATGGAAAACAGTGACACAATAAAGAATCAAGATATTTTCTTTTTCTTGTGACATAGAAATGTTGTATATCTCTGTATTCAAATCTAAGTATGGTTGGTCTGACCATTTTTTGTAGGGGAGCTTAGTGTTCGATGGCAACTGAACAGGGAGATTAGAAAATCAGATCTCCACCCTTTGACAGAGTCCCCTCCTCCTTAGAGACTACTGTAGGGAAGCAAATACAAAGAGAATCAATACTCACATTGATTTTTTTTTTTCAAGGTGCTGGCCTCATACTCTCTGGTTATGTCCAGGTCTTGATCTTCATATGGTTCTTATTTCTACTCCATGTGGTCTGTCACTTGGGGTGAATTACAGAGCAGGCCAAGATTTCATTGACCAGGAACTGAGAGGACACCAAGAGTGCCTTAAACATGGAAAACCATGATGGACAACTAGGCAATTAGGAGGGCATCATTGTCCCAGGTGACGACCAACCAGAATCAGGGCAGTGTCTTCAAAAGTGTTCTTACCTTGATGTCTTCCTCTTCCTTATGGAGCTCCCTGGCTTGAAGGAAGTTTATGGTGAATTCTTCCTCCTCCTAGGTGGAAAATCTTATAGTCTTCTTATAAACTGACCTGACATATTTTCCCTTTGTAATTTGGTCTCAACTGACTTCTAATGTATCACTGGATCCTTTTCTTTTGGAATGTATCTAGAAAGGATTCACAGAGATCTTACTCTGAGAAGCAGTAACAGTGAGAAGCGGTAACAGTCATAAAAGGCAAAATTACCTACTCTTTTTGCCCAGAGTTCTGCCTACATTCTGCACTCCTTATAGAGTCAAGACCGTGATCATTTTCAAGTATCTGGGCTTGAATTTTTTTCTCTAAGGAGATTAGAAAGGATCATTGTGTGATATTTAATATAACAATTCAAATTGAGAGGGTGATCTCTGTTTATAAACTATGATACTAAAGAGTTATGACGTGGAGATCTCAGCATTGCCTACCCCACTCCTCTTATGGAGTTTGAGGAATTTAGACCATCATTTTATTGTTTTTTTGACCTGTCTTATTGCTATCTTCAAGTTAGGAGAATCTCTCCACCTAAGTAAATACAGCCAACTTACTTTTGATCACTCTTATTACTTATTTTGACCTCCACAGCTTTGGCTTTCTCTTAGTTACCTTTCATGTTCCTCAAGCGTGGCATCTCTAAATTATGGATTTGGGGGAAGAGACATTGACTTTATGTTTTCATTTTAAACATTTTTTAACATTTTAAAATATTTTTAAACATTTTCCAAGACTTAGAACAATTTGCTGAAGAAGGGGTTCAAAACTCCTGAATAGACTTTATCCAACCAAACCATTGTTCTTCTTTCTGTTAATAACCTTACTCCCATTTCACTTGCCTCAATAAGTACAAGAAACAACAAAAGTCCCTGGAAAGACTGATATTTATGAACTATTTGTGAATTGTTTAGAGTCATAAATGAATCCTGGGTACTTGGGATCCATGACATGTAAAGACATTTAGCTGGACTTTAAGGCAGGTCGAACATCTCTACTGATAATTCATCTCAACATTGAAATAAACTCCACTGTAGTTTCAAACTGCTCAAACCCTGCAGAACCAGGGCTCAGGATCCCATGTGGTGGATTCCCAGGTGTTCTTGCAATCTCTTCCTCTTGCTTTCAACAATGGCAACACACTTTCTTATGGCACTAAGTGTGGAAGGTGGTGCCTGTGGTCTTGAAGAAAAGATGTACAGTTCCACATAATAATGTGAGATATGCATCCTTTTCTTTTATCATAGGTAAACTGTGTCTGGATAAGTGTGCTGTGATCTTACTATAGTTGATCTATTTGATGTGGGAGAAAGTTACTGTTCTATGACAACTGAATGGGAAGTCTAAGAAGTCAGGTCTCTATCTCTGAGAGTCACCCATGCCTTAAGAGCTGTCTCATAAGAGACACTCTCACACAAAGCCCAGTAGTCACAGTTCACTTTTCATGACACTGACCTCCTATCCACTGGCCTCCTATCCTTCTGATGATGATCAGGTCTTGATCTTGATTTAGGTTCTTGATATGGTCCATCTCATCTGCCAGTTGATGGACTAGATTACAGAGTAGGCCATGACTGTATTGGCCAGGAACTGGTATGGTACCAAGAATGCCTTCATCATGAAAGACCACTAGGGGCAATCAGGCATGCTGGAAGGAGTCACTGTCTGGGTGACTTACCAGAGTCAAGACAATGTGCTCTTACATCAATGTCTTTCTCTTCCTTCTTGGCTTTGTTGCCTTTAAGGAAGTTTAAAATAAGAGGTTCAAAACTCCTGAATAGGGTTTAATCCACCAAGCCACAGTTCTTTCTGTTGATAACCTTACTATCATTTCTCTTGTCTCCGCAAATATAAGAAATAGCAAAAGTCTTTGAAAAGACTATTATTTCTGCTTCATTTGTCAAGGTGCTTATTGGAGTAATCTTAGTGAATTTTTTAGAGTCATAAATTAATCCTGGGTACCTGGGATGCATGACATGGGGAGAAATCCATATGACTGGGTTTATAGGCAGATGGAACATCTCTACTACTAATTCACTTAACATTGAAGAAATCTTCCTCCTTCCAGGAAAGAAAATGGTTGGTAATGAATTAAAATCTGATTTGATATATTCTAAGACACTACTTTCCATTATCTGATTTCACTTGGCCCATTGTATATCACTGGGTCTTTTCCTCTTGGAATATTATTAGAAAGGATTTGCAGAGGCCATAACCTGAGAACAAGCAATAACAATGGTGAATTCTTCTCCTCTTCAGGGTTTGGATTCTGGGTATATAAACTGAACTTCCTAGAGATTCTAGGAAATTTCTTCCTTTTCCAAGTTTCTAAAGTTTATGCACCCAAAAACTGTTCATACTTTTAGTACCTATTACATAATAGTCCCTGTGTTAGGTTAGTTAGCTTGTGGACATTACCTCTGCTAAACTTCCTTATGTCTTCAAATTTTAACAGTTGATCTGGGGCGTTTTCTTTCATTTTCTCCAGTTATCCACTATGGTAGTTTCTGCTCTAGGAGTCTGGAGCACTCTCTTTGGATATTTTGACACACTCTTGCCCTACCCTCATAATGAAAAGCAGGGTTCAACATGAACACTTCAGTATGTGTCATTCTGGCCTCCAAGACCATAACCACCACCTCTTTACAACCATCAATTGCAAATCATTTTAATTCATTTTCACTACTCCTAAGGAATGCCACAGCCTTTCTAAGCCTTCATATATATACTTAGTAGCTTCCCCTCCTGTCTCCTTGTGTTCATTATCTATTGACGTCTCATTCTTTTATCTTTCCCATCCTCTTATGACATATACATGGTGATCTTCTCAGACATCTACTCACCTAGTATTCAGTGAAGCCCCTTTTCCTAAGAGGCTGTTAATCTCATGAACTCTTTTTGCATAACCACTATGATGCCTTCCCAGTTTAATCCTATGAACTCTTAAGGCTAGTATCTCACATCTCTCTATTCTTTGTAAACATCCTATGATTAGGGAACATGGAGCTGCCAGAGTCTGAGCGTTATCTAGTTATCACTTTTTTGCCCAGTAACATGTATGATCATTTTCTAGACTACCTAACTTGGGATCTGTTCTGCTGGAGTTATTTTAAAAGAGAGTTAGTGGGGGTCGGGCGGTGGCGCAGTGGGTTAAGCGCATGTGGCACAAAGCGTAAGGATCCTGGTTCGAGCCCCCGGCTCCCCACCTGCAGGGGAGTCGCTTCACAGGCGGTGAAGCAGGTCTGCAGGTGTCTTATCTTTCTCTCCTCCTCTCTGTCTTTCCCTCCTCTCTCCATTTCTCTCTGTCCTATCCAACAATGAACAACATCAACAATGGCAATAATAATAACCACAACGAGGCTATAACAACAAGGACAACAAAAAGGGGAAAACTGGCCTCCAGGAGCGGTGGATTCATGGTGCAGACACCAAGCCCAGCAATAACCCTGGAG
Organism: Erinaceus europaeus; assembly: GCF_950295315.1. Taxonomy (NCBI): domain Eukaryota; kingdom Metazoa; phylum Chordata; class Mammalia; order Eulipotyphla; family Erinaceidae; genus Erinaceus; species Erinaceus europaeus. The sequence goes on along the minus strand of NC_080171.1, from coordinate 61,611,647 downwards.
GGAAAAAAAAAAATAAAAGAGAGTTAGTGATGTATCCAGTAAGGGAAACAAGGCAATGTGTCTTGTTTACTGCTAGCAATGTTAGAAGTTCTCATACAGAGAAACACATGAACCCTGCATCACCTGAACAAAAGTGACAAATGGTCACCACCTTGTTCCAGGTGCTCTCATATCAGGCATTGGGCTTTTTTTTTTTTTTTGCCTCCAGGGTTATTGCTGGGGCTCGGTGCCAGCACTATGAATCCACTGCTCCTGGAGGCTATTGTCCCCCTTTTGTTGCCCTTGTTGTTGTTGGCGTTATTGTTATTGCTGTCGTCATTGTTGGATAGGACAGAGAGAAATCGAGAGAAGAAGGGAAGACAGAGAGAGGAAGAGAAAGATAGACACCTGCAGGCCTGTTTCACCGCTTGTGAAGTGAACCCCCCTGCAGGTGAGGAGATGGGGGCTCGAACTGGGATCCTTACACCAGGATCCTTACACTGGGATCCTTAACGCTGGTCCTTGTGTGCTCCATGTGCGCTTAACCTGCTGTTCTACCGCCCAGCCCCTTGGACTTTGCTTTTTTAAAAAAACTATTTATTAGAAACAGAGAGAAACCAAGAAGGAAGGGGAGATGGTGAAGAAGAGAGAGAGAGAGAGAGAGAGAGAGAGAGAGAGACACCTGTAGCATTGCTTTACTGCTAATGAATATTTCTTTTGCAAATAAGCACTGGGGACTTGAACGCAGGTTCATATGCACTGTGACATGTGGTCTTTACCTGGTGCACCACTACCCAGCCTCAATGGGCTTACTACTCAGCCTCATTGGGCATTATTACTTCACATATATGGACTTCATATATATTTTTGAATATGATTAGTAATTTAATAATGGTTTATAAGATTAAAGAGCTATAGCTCCACACTGAACCCACCACCAAAGTTGTGTTACTCTTCCAACACTGACCACTACAGTTCTCACAAAAACCCAAGTTAGTCACTTTTTTTTTGAATGTTTCTGTGTTTCAATTCCCTACATTCCACACATGAATGAAGTCATCCAGTCATTGTTTTTCACTTCCTCAATTATTTCATTAGGTAAAATCACCTCCAGTTTCATCCATTTTGTCCTGAAAGTAGTATTACATTAAACATATGTTCCAAGGCTTATTTAGCCATTTACCTGCTGATGAACATTTAGGTTGCTTCCATTCCTTGGAAACTATAAATCAAGCAACTTTGAACAAAGGGTGTGTGTGTGTGTGTGTGTTCCTCTATTAATGTTTTCATGTCATTTATGAATATGCCTAGACTTGATATTGTAGGATCATGAGAGCTGTACCAGTTTGCATTCCACTAATAGTGTGTATCTTTTTCTCCTCATCCTCAATAACATTTTTCATTCCCTGTTTTGTTGGTTATTCTCCCAGGTATGATGTAATATTTAATTATATCTCATGATAAATGAAGTGGAGGATTTTTTTTCATATGTCCATGGACCATCTGTATATCTTCATTAGAAAACTGTTCAAATATTTCCCCCACATTTAATTGGGTGGTTTGGCTTTCTTATTGTTGTCATTGAGCCATATGATTTCTTTATAGTTACTTGATATCAATCTCTTGTTAGATGTGTGGCATATAAATATATTCTCCCAGTTATTCTTGTGGAATTTTCTCTCAATATGTAGAAGTACTTCAATTTGATGTAGTTTCATTTATTTAATCATATTGTAGTTTCATTTGCCTGTGGGGTTGAGTCTTCAAATATATCTTTGATGCTAAGGTTCTGAAGTGTTTTAGCAATGTGTTGTTCTATGTATATTATAGTTTCAAGTGTCATATCTAGATCTTTGGTATATTTTGAGTTAGTGTTTGTATATGGCATTAAGTGATGGTCTAGTTGTATTTTTCTTGTGGGACTCCTTTCAGTAGTTCTCATGAGAGGGGCAGACTGATGGTAGTAAATTCCTTTAGTTGCTCTGGGTTTAAGAACACCTTTGCTTCTTCATATTTGAAGGATGGAATGTGAGCTCAGATTGACAGTGATGCAGAGGTTACAGGGGCTCCTGTGCTAAATATGAGTAGACATAGGCCCTAGGTCAGATCGAGGGGTTTACAGTCAATGGTATTTATATACTTTTCCTATATTTGGGAGCTTCTCTCTGCCCTGATCCAGCTTTCTAGTCCTGTTCTCAACTCTATCACCATCTTTCCAGATAATAATCCTAGCCCACCTGCATGTTAGCTGTTGGGCTCAGGCACAAATTAATACAATCATGGGTCCCTTGGAATAGACCTAAAATAGACTTTCTAGCTCCTTCCAGCATGCAGACCTCAAATTTCATCTGCTATACTTTTTTCTTTAGGTTCCTAATTATTAAACAATTTGTTCTACTTTATATCTTAATGCTTTTCAGCCACCAAATTGTAGATGCTACCATGATGCCAACCTGACATCCCTGGGCAATGTGTCCTGGAACCCCAATGTGTCCTGGAACCCCACCTCCCTAGAGTCCTACCCCACTAAGGAAAAATAGAAACAGACTGTTGTATGATTTACATTGGGTTGTTCTAGATCTCCCCTGCCAAGAGAATTGGATCAGTCCAGTTAGTTTTCGCGGGGCCCGCTTGGCCCCGCCCCTAGGGACCCCGCCAGAGTTCCAGGGTTCCTAAGTGCCAGAGTTTCAGAGTTTGAGAGTAAGAGAGGGTTCCTGAGTTCCAGAGTTGCAGAGAGAGAGTGCTTGCGCCGCCGCAAAGAGACAGCAGAGTTCTGTTTGGTGATTAGTTTGGTTTAGTTTATGAATCGTTGTTCCTGAATAAAGAAATACAGCTTCCCTGCCCAGCAGTATGTCTCTGGTCGTCTCTGTTACCCGCCCGTGAAGCCAGCCCGGCCAGCTGGAGCCACCGAATTTAACAACAACAGACTGGGGGTATGGCTCAGCCTGCCAATGCCCATGTCCAGCAAATTACAGATGCCAGACCTTCCACCTTCTGCACCCCATAGAGATCTTTTTCCCATATTTCTAGGGGGATAAAGAATAGGGAAACTTCCATTGGAGGGGAGGGAATATGGAACTCTGGTGGTGGAAATTGTATGGAATTGTACCTCTCTTATACCATAATCTTGTCAATCATTATCAAATCACTAATAAAAAATTTTAAAAAAATCACTGAGTTAAAAAGTTTGCATGCTAGGGTATTCATCACTGATAACTCTTATCATTTAGTACTTTGAATATGTTGTTCTACTCTCTCCTTGCCTCTAGAATTTGTAATGAGAAATTTGATGAAAACCTGACAACTCTACCTTTATGTGATAAGTTCTTTATTTCCTTAGCAGCCTGTAGTATTTTTTCTTTGACCTTGAATTTTAATAGTTTTATTTTGATATGTAGGTCATTTTAGATTCAGAAACTGGGGCGTTCTCTCAACTTCTGAATGGCTATTTTCTGAACATTACCCAGGTGTGAAATTTTTTCTATTATTTCCTTGAATTTTGTTTCTATGCCCTTTTCCCTTTCCTTTCCTTCTGGAAGTCTTGCAATCCTTACATTTGTCTTTCTGATGGAGTCTTCTAGTTTTATTTCATTTTGTTACATTTCATTTTTCCTAAACCTTTCTTCCCCATCATTTTTGAATTCAGAATGTGCTTACTATATCTTCTAATCCTGATAGTCTCTCTTCTACCTCATTGGCTCTACTTCCTAGACTTATTGTGCCTTGTATTATTGTGCCTGTAATTCTGTTTGTAACATTTATTTTTATGTTTTCTGTTTCCTTACTAGAGAATCATTAAAGTCCTGAATGTGTTTCATCATCTTAAGTTGAAATTCTTGGATTGCTCTCACAATGTGTTTTCTTTCTTTTTTTAATTTCTTAATTGGGGGCTTAGTGGTTTACAGTCAATAGTAAAAATATAATAGTTTTTACATGCATAACATTTCCAGTTTTTCACATAACAATTCAATCCCCACTAGGTCCTCCTCTGCCTCACAGTGTGTTTTCTAAATTTGTTCTCTGATAAGTTATTCAGTTCTGTTACTCCTGGGGTTTTCCTGTATCCATTCTTTCTGTGGGCCTCAATCTTAGTATTGGTTTGGGCAGTTGAAGTTTTCTTTTTTGCATTTAGTGTAGCTACTATTGTTGAGCTGTGGTTAGTGTGCTGTATATTGTTGGGGGAGGGGCAAAGGAGGTATTATCAGTGAGGTAACCTGACTGTATTGATACCTGAGAGGTTTGACCTTCATTTAGACTTCTGTGCACTAACCATGTAAAATCTTTCTTTCTTTCTTTCTTTTTTCCCCCTGTGTACTTGAAGGAGTATGACTTACTTTTCTTTCTGGTGCCCAGGCACAAGTTCCCATGAATTTCCCTTGGGGTGGGGATGGATTACATGATTTCATCATCAGCTGTCAGTGGAGTTAATTCTCTGCCACACTGATGAGTCTCTGAGAAATCTGATACCTGTTTGTCTGGAAGTCAGAGGTTACAAGTCCAGAGATTCTCAGTTCTGCTGCAGCAATGCTCCATTGTGTAGCTGACTAGTTGGTGCTGGCAGTGGGCAAGAAAGCTTTCTTCTATACTGTGACTCCGTCCTCATTTTTTTTTTTTTTTTGCATTTCCAGTGGTCACATATATATGTACTTACCTCTGGCATTGTAGTTTCTTCACAAATCTCAGCTGTATAATTGTTACAATGTCTTAAAAATATAAAAAGACTTTAAAGTGCCTCATGGAGGCAAGATGTTATAACACAATGAAAAATAGGAAAAATAGGTAAATAGTATCCAAGGGAAAGCAAGGATGATAGTAACCTGAAACCAAGATATGTCACTATACAGGATATTACATCATTATATATTTGCTATTTATTTATATACGTATGTGTCATATATTTTTATAGGGGAGCCCCAGCATCAGAGCTCACCTTTCTGTATTCCACTTAAAAGGAAGAAATGTGATCACTAATATAGACCTGTGATTAAAGCACAGCTTGGTCATTCCTGAAACTGATACCTAGGAGACATTCTATTGAACCTATTTTCATAGAAACTTGGGATCCTTTTTACTTTAGGAGCATCCTGAGATATTAAAATTAACTCTATTTCATATATACCTATTATGTGGATGTGGGCCTGGCAGAGGAGAAATGGGAGGAATTTTTTTCTGGGTTACCAAAGTCTTTTGAATGCTTGGATAACTCCTATTAATTAGATTATTTTTTTAGGCCCTACAGTTACCAAAACCTAGATTTTTATTATACTTTGGCCTGTATTATATCCTGATTTAAAATGTGACTTATTGTGTTCTTTCACACCTCTAGTCTGAGTCCTCTTCTCTAAAATCTGGTTTCTGTCATCTTGCAAGGGATATAGAAAATCAGAGCCAAACTTGGGAATATACTTCACTTATTCAGCAGTCTGCTTTGTGCCAGTGATTATGATATATGCTAAAGATTGCATGAAAGGTTATTGTGGAAACATGGTGCCTCAGAACAGGCATATTGCCTGAGTAGCCCTGCAGATACACTGCTTTCCAATTTCTAACTATACTAATCCTCTCACAGTGAAAAGATAGAAATCAACCCCTCAAAGGCAATTCTGATCCATTTGTGGGTTGTTTCCTCTTGGGTTTGCATCTACCTTTTACAATTACAAAGCAAAATGGCAGTTCTCTGGAATTCCAGACCCAGGATATGAATCTCTGGTCCTTCAGGCAGGTAAACTGTTTCTCATTGATATGTCATCCAGATATTGAAGAAACCTCATTGGAGTTTCTGGCTGATATATGTTCCTAGCTTGCTTTGTTTTGGAACCTGTGTGCTTGTATGGAGGGTTTCTTCTTCTTGCTCCTGTTGCCTTTGTCTTTCCTTCACAAAGTAGCCAGGGCTTTTAGCAATGGGGATGGAGATGGTGGCTGTGGTTCTTTTTTAAAGATGACCTTATTGAAGGTTTGCATCTCTCGAGTATGATCTGGTCTTTTCACCTTTAGAGAGTTTGGTGGATAATCTGAATGGAGATATTTCAGCCCTGGAGTGATTGATGTATCTAGTGTGGACTGGAGTGACTGTATTGTTCGAGTCACCCTCTGTTTCAAAGTGCCCCCAGTTTAGGCTGCTATATTCTGGCTCAGGCACATATCTGTGACACTTCCTGAAGACTCTCCCTGGAATTGGTGTCTTGGATGGAGCTGTTCTACTTGTCTTCACCCTATTCTTGCCTTTAATAGTGTCTTGTCCTGACAAATCTCAAACTGGAATCCTTCACATACAAGTCACAACTTCCCTTGTAGTTTATGTTTTAGGAAGGCTGGATTATAGCTTAGAGGACAGAGGCTATAGGTCTTGCTAAGAACACCTCTCTTACTGAGGATTAGAGAATTGATGTCTTGGTCCTAGATCTTGCTGGCATGTCATTGTGTCATTCAGGGCTCTCCCCTAGTTGCCTCTTATTTATAGTTTTCAATCTTTGTTACTGGTCCAGAAATTTGTGCTAAGTATGCTGATCAGACAGTAATCAGCATGGGTACTTTAGTATATAAAACAAACCACTGCAATTTCTTCTCTGCTTCCCTCTTCTTCATTTGCAAATACATGTAGCACATGCACAGCTGTTATCCTCAAGAAAGAAAAAATGAACCACAAAACTTCAGAGCAGAGAATAGCTTTTTGAAGTTTACTCTCTTGAGAAATTTCTGAAAAAATTTCCCCTTTCTATCCTAGCTTTTTAAATTGCAGTCACTGGCTGGCAGGGAGTGGGATGGGGTAGTGGCGGTGTCTTTTGTTACCATTAGGGTACCTAAAAATTGAATTTAATATTTTTGGGTTCTTTCTATATAGTAGATTTTGCATATTGGGATTTCTCATGGTGATCTTACCTTTGGCTATTTCACTTTTGCAGCGGGACTTCTAGGGCTACTGAGAGACTTGGTCACCTGTTATTCTGATGCTATCCCCTGCTTGCCCAGAAGGATCTTCTTAGTTAGATCTCTCCTTTTCCTGCTCTGCATTCTTCATTTCCCAGAAGGCAGGATCTATCTGTCTTGGAGTTGGATTATACCTGGAATTTGGAGCCTCAACCTCTTTGCCTTTTTCACTTTAATCCCTTGCCCCCTGGAACCTTAATCTCATACAGTGTGTTCTCAACTTTTGTCAGCATCATGGGAAGCAAATGGGCACTGTGTAGCTACAGTGAACATTCACTTACAGAGGACAGAAATCTCAGCAATGCCATTTTGTCAGAATGCTAGATGAAGATACTAAGCTTTTTTTTTTCTTTTTATGTTTATTCTCTAGTTAAAGAAAATTAGAAAGCTTAATTAACATTCCCAGAAGCTGGGGTCAGGCGGTGGTGCACTTGGCTAAATGGACACATTACAGTGCACAAGGACCCAGGTTCAAGCCTTTGGTCCCTACCTGCAGGGGGGGGGGAAGCTTCATGAGTGGTGGAGTAGGGCTGACAGGTGTCTCTCTGTCTCTCTCCCTCTTCCCTCCCCCTCCTTTCAAATTCTCTCTGTCTCTATCCAATAATAAATAACAACAACAACAACAAAAAGAAATAAGAAAAAACATTCCCAGAAGCTGTCAGTATCTGTCAAACTGTTTTCAGTTCCCTGCCAGGAGCAAAGAGCTGTCGGGTCATTCTCCTCAGACCTGGCCAGCTTCAGGAAGAAGTGTATTCCTTTCTTATATAGTATTTCCCTTACAGTGCCTCAGTTTCTTCTTTTACAAACAAGGAAATGATAGTGATTCCTACCTATTCAGTCACTTTACTTCCTACTTGTCACTTGACTAAATGATAGCTCCCACCTCTCACTTGTACAGATCTGCATGGATTGCAGATCTAGGTGACGTTATGTATGGAGATGAGCTAATAGCTTAAGGAGAGTTGTTTGTGAGTGCTATATTTCCCCATTTTGATCCGTTCTTAAAGGTCATTTTCAACATGGCTTCCTGTGACTCTTTTTTTCTTTATGTGTGTGTGTGTGTGTTGTTATTTTTTTGAATTTACAATTGTGGATTCTTCTCACTGTCCTTTTGGAGGAAAAACTCATCCTCTAGTCAACTCTGGCTTTCCATCTTATTGGACAATTCTGATCTCCTTATGACCCCAGTGCTTCTTTAAATGTCTCTCCACGTTTGGGACCCCAAGACCAGGTATTCTTATCTCTTTGACTGTTGAGATTTTGGTGCTCAGGGACCCGGTTGACACTGATGTGAAAATGAGAGAGGAGACAGACATGTCACTAAACTAGGCAGCAGCAGCAGCAGCAGCAGCTCTCAGGATCTTAGTCCAATGACCCTTAGCTCACTCTTTCTCAAGAGTGCTAGTTCTTTTCTAGAACTTCAGGCTAAACTCAGAGGTAGAAAAGTCCTCACTCGATACTTCACAAAAGATTCTCCTTTTTTTCCCCCTAAAAGAGAGCTTCCCCATTAGCCCATTTTAAATATCTTTCATTATATAACAAGAATAAGAACTTTCTCTTAGAAAGTGCAATTTGTTATATTTTTCTATCTCTAATGTTTCCTCAACATTTATCTATTGTCAGAGGTTGTATAAATGCCTGAGTAGGTAGAGGCTATCCCTGTTCAGGTAACTGGATTAATACAGAAGCAATGGTTTCATATTCTTATGATATCAATTGTATTTTGTATTTCAACAAAGAGCAGAAAAGCAACACAACTCATGAAAAGGCTCCCATTTTCATCTTCCATACCATTTCTGATATCTGATCTTATGTAGATATCATCTTTTTATGCAGTTATATATTTTGTATACATATTTTTAAAATACTTTTTTTTTCTTTTTCATCAGAGCACTGCCCAGCTCTGGCTCCACTTCTCCTTGGAGGCTCCCCCCCCTTTTTTTCTTTTCTGTTTTATTGTATAAGACAGAGAAATTGAGAGGGGAGGGGAAGATAGAGCTAAAGACATCTGCAGACTGGCTTCACCACTTGTGAAGTGATCCCCCCCTCCCTGCAGGTGGGGAGCTGGGGGCTGGAATCAGGACTCTTGAGCAGGTCCTTGCACATCGTACTATGTGCACTTAACCCAATGTGCCACTGCCTGACCCTATATATATATATATATATATATATATATATATATATATATGCATTCTTTCATTTAATGACATTGTCTAGAGTTACTGGGTCAGAGCAGATGAAAATTTTCATGAATTTTTTGGACATTCTCCCAAGTTCTCTTCCAAAGCATTGAATGTATCAATTTTTTTCAGTTGCCAGAAGTGCTATGTCTCTGGCCATTTAGAGCAATTGAATAGAGGATAGACTATGTGGGGGATTTGCAGCAAAATGACCGAGCAGATAGTTTACTTCCCAAACAGGCAAACTCAGATTCACACATTAAAGAATCAAGGTGATTGAGTAGGTGATTAATCCCCTTGACTTTTATCCTCCACATGTCGTCATCTTTTGTCATTCAAAGAGTCAAAACATAGACAAGGTAGTAGCACTTTATACTCTTTTTAAGTTTTCTGTCCTTCAACCACATACTTATTTATATAAGAGGGAGTAATGGGGACTGCTAAGACAAAAGACACTCTACTGAATGGTAGAAACTATTTGCACATCATACTAGGAGTTACTGTCCAAGGTATATAAAGAACTCATAAAATGAAAAACAGAAAATCTCATTAAAATGGTCAGGAGAGCTGAGTTGACATTTCACCAAAGAATAAATATTGATGATGAGTATATACATAAAAATACTGATTATTACTTACCAGGGAAATACAAGTCAAAAGATCAAAGAGGTGGTCCAGGAGGTGGTGCAGTGGATAAAATGTTGGCCTCTCAGGCATGAGGTCCTGAGTTCAATCTCCGGCAGCACATGTACCAGAGTGATGTCTGGTTCTTTCTCTCTCTCCTGTCCCTCTCATAAATAAAATATTAAAAAAAAAGTTCAAAGAGAGATCACCTCACACCAGTGCAAATGGCTTATATCAGAAAGACCAGAAACAAGGGTGTATATATAAGGAAGCCTTATATATTATTGCATTCCCAAATGCAAATTAACCTGACTTCTAAGGAAATCACTGTGGAGGCTTTTCAAGATGCCTGAAATAGATTTATCTTATGAACCACAAGTTTTACTCCTAGATATAGAGACTATAAAGCCATGAATTTATAAAGCTACATGCATTTCTCTGTTCATTGTTGTGCTGTTTATAGTAATGAATGTATGGAAACATGTCAAATGACAGACGAGTGGATAAAGATGTGGTATATGCATGCAGTGAAATATATGAAGAGATAAAATTTTGCCATTTGTAGTAATATGGATGGGGCTGGAGGGTATTAACACTAAAAGAAATAAGTCAGACAAATATCAAATACCTTCACTCATTTGCGGAATAGAAACAAAATAAGAGAATAGAGAAAACCAAAACTAACTGTTGCATTTGGACCCCACAACTGAGCTACCCAGGGAAGAAAGGTGTATTAGAGGCACAAAGGATTTAGGGGATCCAGCAGTAGTGGAGGGATGCAGGCACTTCAGTGTTGGAAAAACTTACATTTGAAGTGATGTGAAAAAACACTCTTGAAAGACATACATTAATGTAAGCCAGTGTTTGCTCAAAGGGTGTGATGGAGGTTATAGAAAAGGAGAACATAGGTCTGTACAGGAAGGCAAGTCTATAGTCTTGCTTCCTCAGTGTTTGAATCACACAGATAGTGAGTGTAGACCAGCCACTGCATTCACTGCATTCACCCTTTAGGGAGCTCTTATCCCTTTTTATATGTAAGACCAAAGACACCGTAAGCCTTATTTTGGGAATGAATAATGAATCTTGTGTGTGTGTGGGGTAAACACACAGATTAAAAACCTGAACATCAGGGTCAGGGGATACTAAAGGAGTTTCCTCATCACCCTTTGACAAAACTAATTGCAAAAAAAGCAAAGCAGTTCCTAATTTTTTGGGTAGTTTCTGTGGATAGAACCTCAGCAGCAGCCCACATTTGGGAACCAGTCTTTCCCTAAGTTGGAGTTGTTAACGGCATTGCAGCCATCAACTTTTCCTCAAAGCTGAAAACTAGGAAGAAGTATCAATGTTTCTTGTTCAATTAGCCAACCTATTACAATTCCCTCCCTTCCACTATTAGATAGCTCTTTAGTACATATGTAAATGTTATCAATATATTTAGATAAAATCTCAATATAGACCTGATATAAGGCACAGTTAGTAGAAAGATATTTGTCTTCATACTAAACCCAAGAGAACCAGGGTATTTTGAATTGTGAGGTATATATAACAAGGACTAACTTTCGTCCTTAAGACAACCTTCTCCTGGCTAATGGAATTTCTGTTGCTGCTGGTGATTTGCCTCAAATCGGATCTGTCACCTAAAAACTATTCTATGGTTGTAGCACAGGGTCTTAACTATTTATCTGTTAGTAGAAGATAACATTTAATGAGTACTCACTAAGTGCTACTACTGTACTAAGTTCCTATTATCTACAAAATCTTAAGTCTTTATAGCAATCTGAACATAGCAGTTTCATTTTCCCCATTTTACAGATGGGGAGACAGGGTTGGAAAAGATAAGTAACTAACTTACTCAAACTCCACAGATGGCACATGGTGCATGTATATTAACACTCAGCTGTTGGATTACAGAATTTGCTTTCCTAAATTGCCACTGTGTGAGAGCATGTAGGAAATTAAACAAAACAAAACAAGTAGAAAGCAGAAGAAATAGTATGACAATGGGCACAGTGCAGAACCAGGAATATTTTGTTTGAAAGAAGCTTTTTCTTAGTTGGCTGTTAGGTCAATGTTGGACTTGTGGTTGAACAGCTGGACTGACCTGGGAATCAGAGAAATGGCTTTTTTAGCCAGAGAAATTGAACAGCTGTTTTGAAAAGAAGACTCAGTGGAGGCGCAAAGTAAGTCTACTAGTGAGGACTATCACAGCTAATTTCAAACTCTGTGCTAGGAATGGTTCCCAAAGCCTTCTTATGCAGAAATTAAGTCTGTTGCTAGCATAAATGAGAAAGCAAACTTAGATATAAATGAGACAAACAAGCCTAGAAGTCAAATAACTTTAGTACACTTAGTTAACAGGTAGTAGGAGCAATCTCAACTCCACTGTCCTCGATTAACTGCCACACTTTAAAAAAGGTTGTATAACTTAAACCACACTGGCAGCTAATTGGAAAATTTGGCTGTAGTATATGAGCAATACATCTCTTTTAGAAAAACATTGACGTTGAAACTCTCAAGAGGTCTTTACTGACAAGAAAAGCTAAGATACCTTTTTTTCTTTCTTCACTGAATTTGTTGAATCAGGTGAAATTATGGTTGAGTTGCAGTGACCGTGTTATATACCTCGTGTGTGTGTGTGTGTGTGTGTGTGTGTGTGTGTTACAGCTGAAATGTTAAAGCACAGCTTTGTAGACATTTATTTAGAGCTTCAGAACTGCAGTTGTGAAAACACAGACCCAATAAGCACTTGAGCTATGCGCTTTCCTAACATGGAAAGGAACATGCTTACATAGGCAGAGGGGGCAGTGTTAGTCCTCATGACAGCTTTCTTCATGCAGATAAAAGTTTTTAGTCAGTGCAGTTCTGATTGGTGGAAACTTGTCAGGTGGTAAGTGTTTGCATTTCAGCCCTGGATGGCCTTTGACTTTCTATGTGTTTCACCCTTGAGACTTAACCTGGGTGGATGCAGAATGTAGCATGCTTAAATGCTGGGTTACCTTGATGTTCCCAAGATTAGACCCTCTGCTGGTGTGTCTGGGCATGCTTGGGACCTGACCCAAAATAGCCTCCTGACTCTGCTGATTTTTTGCCTACATGCCAAGTTTTTTTTTTTTGTCTTTTCCTATTATTTATCATCTCAAAACATTTTTTATAAGAGAGTAGTCTGTCTAAACTGTTAAAACCATGTTACCTACTATTGTAGTAATGTTTAGAGCCTTAAGGGAAAAATCAAAAGTACTGAAAGAAATTTATGTCTGCAAGAAGAATTTTTGCAGTGTATCAGTGTATCTTTACTGAATTCTATAGTTGCATCAGAACACACATTTTTCATAAAATAGAATATTTTACTTCATTAGTGCAATGAATATTATATAAAAAAAGGACAGAAAATGCTGTGGGGGGCCAAGTGGTGGCTGGCTGGCGCACATGGTTAAGAGCACACGTTACAGTGAGCAAGGATCAAGGTTCAAGTTCCTGGTCCCCACATACAGGGGGAAAGCTTCACGAGTGGTGAAGCAGGGCTACAGGTGTCTCTCTGTCTCTTTCCTTCTCTATACCTCCCTCTCAATTTCTCTCTGTATCCAATAATAAGTTAATTAAATAAAAAATAAATCAAAAGAAAATGCTGTGACATAAACTTGCTTTTGGCGCTTTGTTTTGAGCCTTGTTATGTTAATGAAGACCAACCTGTTGTTCCAAATGAGCCTGTATTTAAAAGATATTCACTTGGGAGGCGGGTTAAGCGCAGGTGACACAAAGCTCAAGGACTGGTGTAAGGATCCCGGTTTGAGCCCCCAGCTCCCCACCTGCAGGGGAGTCACTTCACAAGTGGTGAAGTAGGTCTGCAGGTGTCTATCTTTCTCTCCCCCTCTCTGTCTTCCCCTCCTCTCTCCATTTCTCTCTGTCCTATCCAACAACAATGACATCAATCATAACTACAATAATAAAACAACAAGGGCAACAAAAGGGAATAAATAATAAATATCTTTAAAAAGATATTCACAATATAGCACACAGTTTTTACCTCAGCTGATCTAGGGAAAGTCAGTTGTGTGATAACTAATAGTACCTGGGCTATTGTATGTGATTGTCTTAATACTGTGTATATGAAATACTTACCCTCACTTGTTACTCAGTAAAGTCATCTGTGAGAATTACCGACTTCTTACTTTGTATTAAAAATGAAAGAAATGAAAGTTTGGGGTCAGGTGGTGGCAAACTTGCTTGTTACAATGTACAAGGACCTGGGTTCAAGGCTCCACAACCCTAGTGGTCACCTGCAGGAGCAAACTTCAAGGGGGTGAAGCAGTGCTGCAGGAATCTCCTCTTTGATTTCTCTGTCCTTATTCAATAAGTAAATATTAGACAAATAAAAATAAAAGCTTAGGAAACTTTGGTTCTATATGTTCAAATAACTTTGTTTCTTATGACCCTTTATAACGTACTTGAACAGAACCATTAATTTTGGGTCAAAAACTATAAGAAGATTAAGAGCATATAGCTAACACACTTAGTGGGATTCATGATTTCTGAACACCAAGACTTTAATGAGCACCATAGTTCTTCACTATTTCTACCAGTGATTCTATGCAGTTATTTTTTGAACTTATTTTATAATTTATTAATTACTAGGACTGGGGAAACAGCATAATCGTTATGCAAAAACACTTTCATGCCTGAAGCTCTGAACTACCAGGTTCAAACCCCAGAACAACCGTAAGTCAGAACTGAGCAGTGCTCTGGTTAAAAAAAACCAAAACATATATATTGCTTTTTAGGGGCTTAGACATCAGACAACAAAGAATGATGAATCTTTGAATGATAAATTTTGGTGAAGCTCAGTCTTTTCTAGCAAGTTTCTGAATTACAGTTGTGGGAGCTAAAATTCAGGGAAAGAGCAGTGATCATTTGAATAGAGAAGATGAAATCGAGAATCTAGGATTTCAAGGTAGAGTTCCCAGAACAAGTGCAAAGAAGAGAGAGCTAGGAACAGTGAAGAAAAAAAAAATCCATAGCCATGAAGAGAGTCACTTTTGGGTATTTAACAATTAGTAGTACTTGTATATAAGGAAAGCTCTATTCAGAAGGATTAGTGAGAGTACGTGCAGCTCATTCAGAGCCAGAATGGTTCCTGTTCCTACTACCATGACCACAAAAATCTCAGAATTTATAGGGTACTGGTAAATTGATAAAAGTTAAGGAAAACTAGCCTTAAAATATTGTTCTGGTTCTGTTTAATACTGTTTAAAGATCAAAAGTAGAAACTTTTAAAAAAAAGATAACACAGAGTAATTGAGAGAGGACAGGGAGATAGAGAGGGAAGGATGTCTGCAGATCTATCTGCTTCACCACTTATGAAGTGGACCCCCTGCAGATGGGGAGCAGAGGCTTGAACCCAGGTCACTGGGCTTGGTAGTATGTGTGCTCAAATGAGTGTGCCACTGCCCCTCCCCCCCCAAAAGCTTTTTCCATGTAACAACAACATGTCCCAGAACAAAGTTTAAGAATATTTGTATGAAAACATCTAGCACCCAATAAGGTAAGCATTCACATAATTTTGAATCTGATAAAAAGTTAATGCAAATGTAAAAAGCAGGAAAATATATAACTTATGAAGAGAAAAATTACTCAGAATTCATACAGAAAATAGAATTTGTGGACAAAGAAATGAAAGTTATTTTAACCATATTTCATATGCTTAAGAAGATAGAGGAGTGATTAACTATGTTAAGTAGCAACATTTATCTATAGTCAGAACAGTACTTATTCTTGTTGAATATTCATAGGAGAGGGCCATGAAGTTGCCTTCTGAGAGGCAGAAAAAAATATATCTTGATCCAGGTGGTCATATATGCACAAGAACATGTAAAATTTAGCATGTTGAGAGATAGCTCAGCTGTTGAGCATAAAACTAGCAAGCCTTAGACCCCGTGAGACTGTAGGCTTGATCCCTGACACCATTATATGTGAGAGCTGAGCACTGTGCAGGTTCTCTTTCATAATGTAGTTCTTTTTTTTTAAAGGTAAAGCTATATGTTTTAAGACCTGTGTGATTGACTTCCAGGTGACAAAAAACATCAACCCACGAATGTGTCGTTGAGCTCCGCTTCCCCAGAGCTCTGCCCCACTAGGGAAAGAGACAGGCAGGGAGTATGGATCGACCTGCCAACACCCATGTTCAGCAGGGAAGCAATTATAGAAGACAGACCTTCCACCTTCTGCACCCCATGATGACCCTGGGTCCATACTCCCAGAGGGATAAAGAATAAGAAAGCTATCAGGGGATGGGATGGGATACGGAGTTCTGGTGGTGGGAATTGTGTGGAATTGTAGCCCTCTTATCCTATGGTCTTGTCAGTGTTTCCATTTTATAAATAAAAATTAAAAAAAATTTACCCATGATTTCTGAATGAAAGCACACATGCACGCACACAATTGGAAGTGACCTATATGGTATTCTAATTGGGTGAGAAGGGGCAGGCTAGATTGAACTTGAAGCACCACAATCCTATTCCCATAGACCTATAAAAAAGCAGTAGTCCCTTGTTGTCTTGTTCTCTGCCAACCACTGAGTTTCCGTGGTACTGTTATGACCTAGAGAGAGGTTTTTTCCACTATCAGCTTTGAACCCCTGACAATAACGACCTGTTTTGAAAGTCACCTGACCCAAGTCCTCACAGATACCAAATATAATGAGAAGACAGAGGAAACTACCACAGCATAAACTGGAAGAAAACACCACATTCAACAGAGCTATGTGAAAGTCCTAGAGAGGACATTGTAACTATGGTTATAAGGATGTTCATAGAAGTAAGAAGCTCAGCAGTAGAAAACTTGAACAAAGATAAATTATGGAAGTATGAGAAAGTGATAAAAATAATTAAGAGAAGGAATATCTTTACTGAATTACAAAATTCAGCTAGTGCCCATATATGACATATATTCTTACTACATATTTTTCTGAATTGTTTAATGTAGTGCTCAAATATAGAATTTTTCTGGCAAGACATGTAGTCATTTGTGTTGTTGTTTTGCTCCTGTTGATGTAAGAACTTCCTCATAATATACATACTGGTTGTGATTGCCTACAATTTTAGTTTGCTTCTGAGATCCAGTAATCAGTGAATTTCTCTATAAATGAGAAGTCACCCATTACTGGTATTATAGGCATAACATTCTGTACTGGTAGTGAATTGTCCATAATTTTTAGATAGTTGATAATATCTTTGCATAATTTATAGCATTTTAATATGTTTTAAAAATGTTATTCAGTTGAGTACTGCATAGTGAACTGTAATAAAATGGAGGAAATAAATTGTACCATGGAGTGCACAATGAAGTACAAATACTTAGATGTAAAACACGAGTCTGGTGTACACCAGCCAATGCAAGGATGAGATTGAAGCTGAAAGAGCTGATGACAGATGAGATGCTTGAAAGTGAGCCTCTGTGCTATTGTTTTTATTTTTTAAAGTGATTTAGTATTGATTTACAATATGATAAGATATTAGGGGTATAATTCCATTGAGTTTCCACTAGCAGAGTGCCGTGTCTTTATCCCCTTCATTGAAAACTACAATAGTTCTTCCTAGGTTGCAGATATGGGCTGACTGTCTGTCTATAACTATACATGACACCTATTTTTTTACCCATTTTTTCTATGGTCCTGTCATTTAAAAAATTTTATTTATTTATTATTGGATCGAGGCAGGAAGGAATTGAAAGGAAGAGTGACACAGACACCTGCAACGCTGTCTCACCACTCATGAAACTTTTCCTCCTGTGGATGGGAGCTGGGGGCTTGAATCCAGACTGTAATGTGTGTGCTTAACCAGGTGTGCCACCACCTGCCCCCTCTGTCTTCTCTTTCTAAGTCACACTTACACATATTACTGCTTACTGTTGTTGTTTTTCCATGAATAAAGTTCTCATATATTACCACAGCACTGAATTGTGAAAGAACTGTTGATAGTTGTAGTTGTAACTCTGAGTAGTTGGTAAGCAAATAAGCCACTGAGAGAAAGTTGTAATTTTAACATTTTACTTTCAATAGTCAAAATTAACAGACTTTTCTGTACCCCATATATATATTCTTCTGGTACCAGGACCAAATATGTGATTTCCCCCCCCTGTTCCCAGGCACCTTTGTTCTTTTCTTTTCTTTCTTTTTTGTGATTTAATATTAACAAAATGACATGTTAACAGGGGTGTAATTCCATACTGGTCCCACCACCAGAGTTCTGAATCCCCATCCCTCTATTGCAAACCACTGTAGTTCTTCCAAGGTAGCAGACATGGGCAGACTATCATCTCTACCACTGTCTGCTTAGATTTGTACATAATTGCCCCCTTTTTCTTCTAGGTTCAGTCCTCTCCCCACCCCCCACCCCCAAGCCACTCATGACACCATCTGCAGAGAGAGGAGGAGGAATATTTGGATGTACTCCTCCCTCCTTTCTCCTCTCTCTGCGGGTCCTGATGGAACTGGAGTTCAGAGCCATTTTATCCTCTTCCTCCTATCACTTCTCCCCCTCTAGAAATATTGATCAACATTGTTTCTGGGGTACAGCAGGTAAGAGTTCTGGCTTCTGTAATTACTTCTTTGCCTGACATGGACATTGGCAGGTTGATCCATAACCCCAGCCTATTTCTGTCTTTCCCTAGTGGGGTAGGGCTCTAGAGAGGTCAGGTTCTAGGACATTGGCGAGGTTGTTGCATGTGTTTGTTGTGGTTTTTTTTTTTTCTCTGTTTTCATCTGAACTCTTTATACTAAGTATCTCTTTTAGTAACTCTTAAGCTGAAGTCTATGTAGAAAATCCCTTAGTTTTTATACACATATAAAAATCTATTTTAAATATTTTACTGCATAAAACTCTTAGCACACTGAAAATTTCACTCCATTATCTTCTGTTAACTGCTTATACTGATTGGAAATCATTGTTTAGTACAAGTTTTAGTTTGTAAGCTATTTGTCCCTTAGTGGCAGGCAGTACTTTCTTACTGTACCTTTAATGTTTTATATTGTCACCGATACATTGATAGGAATTTATCTGCTCTGCTTTCAGACTTTCGATCTTTATTTTTTTAAAAAAATATTTATTTATTCCCTTTTGTTGCCTTTGTTGTTTTATTGTTGTAGTTATTATTGTTGTCGTCACTACTGGATAGGACATAGAGAAATGGAGAGAGGAGGGGAAGGCAGGGGGAGAGAAATATAGACACCTGAAGACTTGCTTTACCACTTGTGAAGCGACTCCCCTGCAGGTGGGGAGCCAGGGGTTCAGAACTTTCAATCTTTCTGTATTGCTTATTGTTTCTTTTTCATCCCTTCTTTTCTTTTATCCTTATTTGATGTATGTGAGCTCATGTTGGATCTATTTAAATCTACTCCATCTATTTCTCATTCACATTTCACATTACTGTGCAGCATTTGGCTTCATTTCCTTTGTGTACTGCTATCTAATTCACTGTTATCCTCTACTTAATCATCTCTGGCATTTACGTCTGAATTTTTACATTCCAGTCATTATATTTCATTTCTCATTTCTGTATTTCATTTTAACACGTTTGCCACTTTTGTTTCATTGTGTCTTTTTCTTCCTGAATTTATCCTTTTTTCATATCTTTTAGCTATCTTAAAATCATTTTGAAATTGTTCTATTTCTTTGATTTGGTAGGAAAGTGAACAGTTAATAGTCTGTTTCCGATTTGCTAGGCAATCTTGCTCAGTATTTATTTTCTTATGTGTTCTGAATGTTTGTTTGCATGTTTGCAGGATAAGTTAGTGCTTTTTTTTTTTTTCTGGACCAAACTTTGAGTACGTATTTTTATGATACCCTTACTGCGTAGCTTAGACTCTTCAGTTCACCATAATTTCCTATGTTAGTTGTCTAAAACCTGTATTTTATTAAGATCCTGAAGATGTCACATATCCCTTTTTTAAAAAAAATCTTTATCTGTTGGATAGAGAGAGAAATTGAGAGGGGAGGGGGGATAGAGTGGGAGAGAGACAGAGAGACACCTGCAGCAGTGCTTCACCACTTGTGAAGTTTTCCTCCTGCAGGTGGGGACCAGGGGCTCGAACCAGGGTCCTTGCGCACTATAACATGTGCGCTCAACCGGGTGCACCACCACCTGGCCCCTACCCCTTGTATCTTAAAAGAGTCCTCAAGACCCACCCACATGTTCAGTGATATGGTAGTAGGTCTCATGGGGCTAAGCATATGGTTATATTCATGTCTAAAGTTATTATTGTCAAAGTATTTATGTCTACATCAAGGGACAAAGACACAAAGGAATCTGGGAAAACACATGATAGACTTTCTTATATCCTCTATCTTCTACGAGGAGACCATGCCTGGTATGTTTATGTTTACTATAGCAGTAAAATATGCAGATGTGGGGGCTGGGAGTTAGAACTGGAGTTAAAGCCCATATTAAATCCAAGATGTTTTCGCTTCAAAAGTCTTAACATATTAACATAATTCTATCTGAAGAGATTTTTTTTTGTAAGTGCCATTCATTTACAAAGTGCTTCACTGAGCATCTGCCCCGTCTGCTGATGGGTGTTCAGATTGATTGAATATTTTTGCTATTGCAAATCATGCTGCTATGAACATAGAGAGGCCTGTATATTTTTGAATAGCTATATCAATGTCGTCAGAAAATCTGTGTGTGTGTGTGTGTGTGTGTGTGTGTGTGTGTGTGTGTGTGTGTGTGTTCGTGTGTTCCATCACTCAGCTTTCGTCTTGTGGGGTCTCGTGTTTGGATGCTCACGTAGGTCTGTGTAGGTTATGAGAATTAGAACTGGGCATTAATTTTTGGGGGAGTCACTATTCAACCCACTATAGTGTTCAAAATTTTCTTTTCTAGTAGATGTTCACTTATATGGACAACCTCTGTAGTAGTTTGTATTAAAATTCTAGACTCCCAGAAAAAAGGCAGGTTGCACTATAATTTTCACTGTGTGAATAATCCAGGCACAGAAAATATTTCCCCAGTGCCTACCCTGAGCTGCCACTTTGTAAGTGGGCCCTTTGAAAGATAACTCCCTTTCACTCTTATCCAAGGCATCTTTATATTGGGAACAAGTAATGGAAGAAATCATTATATATAGAGAATGGCTTTGAGCATGCTGAGTATTTTTTGGATATGAAATATAAACTCTGCCCTAGTTCTTGTAGCCTGGATCAAAACAGTGCCTGTTCTTTGTTATGGAGAAGAGGGTATTGGCAAAAGCTCCCGTATCAAAGAGCCTGACCTTGCGTGCTAAGCCTCAATAAGCAAAGGGTCACAATGACGTTAGTAAATGATAAGTATGTAGAATTGATGACCTAATGTCTGTACAGTGAGGTCCCAGGGCATGGGGTTGAAGTCAAATATAAAGTACCCTGTGGATGCCACACAGAGTATTCTTTAAGTGAATTGTTTATATGTGGCAAACTTGCTTTGAACTTTTGCTTTCCGGGATGTGACTGTACTAAATGCCAGTAAAAGGAGTCCAAACCTTGATTGGGTGCTGCACTTCAACTTATCCCTGTCTGTGGGGAACTTTCCTGGAGGCAGCCACTCTGGGCACAGCTGCTCAATGCATTATGGGTGTGTCTTCTTTTTCACTTCAGATTTGTGTGGGACCTGATGTCCCCACATCTTTATTGCAAAATTATCAGTTGGACCTCATGATGTAGGAACCAACCTGCCATGTTGACTAATAGTCAAGTCCTCCCAGAGTCCTCAGTTTACCCAGTTAAAACACATCCCACTAAATAGCACTGGACATGCATGCCTGAGCTTCCTGGTCCTATCCCTGGTGGTACATGTACTAGAGGGATGCTCTGACTTGTCTCTCTTCCTCTCATGTCAGATTTTTTGTTGTCTCTCATAATGAACAAAATTATAAAACCACATAAAGCGTCCTATTAACCATAAAGATCTGCCTTAGCAACCCTGACGGCTTCTTCAAATCATATGCTTATCTAACTTGTAGATTTTTTTTTTTTTTTTTTTGCTTCCAGGGTTATCACTGGGGCTCAGTGCCTTCACTAGGAATCGACTAATCCTGGTGGCCATTTTTTTCCCATTTTGTTGCCCTTGTTGTTGTTATTATTGTTGGATAGGACAGAGAAATCAAGAGAGGAAGGGAAGACAGAAAGGGGGAAGGAAATATAGACACCTGCAGACCCGCTTCACTACTTGTGAAGCAACCGCCCTGCAGGTGGGGAACTGGGGCTTGAACCGGGATCTTATGCCAGTCCTTGAACTTCTCAGCATGTGCACGTAACCTGCTGTACTACTGCCTGGCCCCCCAACTTATAGCTTTTAACAGGAACCACAGTTTGTGAATACAGTTAATCTCTGTTCCAGCAGTATAAGGCCAGTGAGTTCAGTTTCAGATGGTCCCATCAGAGACCCCATTCCTTTCCCTGGGCCTTTGTGTGTTACTCAAACAGGCCAGCCAACTTTTACTATAATTTCATAGCATTTAGGACACTGAGGGATGTTCAAATCTTAACAGTCTCAGAATCTGAGTCTTATTCACTAGGGGGGGTTAGTGGGGGCTGGGGAGGGATGGGGGAGAAAGGTCTGTTTTCACTGCAGCATGATTAGTACTAAGGTTAAAATAGCCCATAGATTGTATAAGGTTTTAGCTAGAACCAAATCTAGGCTATTAAGATCTTGAACTCAAGATCCCTAAGATATCAGCAACTTTTCTACTGTAGTGGCAAATTCAGTACACCAAGGGACAGATAGTTGTGTGGCTCAACCCACCTGTGATAACTGTTTATATATCAACCCCACACCTTTGATAGCTGTTTATATATCAGCTCCACCACCAACCTAAATCTCTCTTCACTATTAAGGCTCTATGTCTATGGTGCCTCACTTTATTTAAAATGATGACTCAATAAACATAAGTCATAGCAAAAACCACTCACTGATTGGAATTTGTAAGTTTTCTTTTTTTAAGTTTTTTTGGGGGTGGTGCCAGGTAGTAGTACACCTGGTTAAGTGCACATACTATAGTGCACATACTACAGGACCTGGGTTCAAGCTCGTGGACCCACCTGCAGGGGAGAGCTTCACAAGTGGTTAAGCAGGGCTTTAGGCGTCTCTGTCTCTCTCCTTCTTTTATCTCCCTCCCCTTCTCAATTTCTCTCTGTCTCTATGTAATAATAAATAAAGGTCAAAAATTAAAAAAATTTATATTATCATTATTTATTGGATAGATTCAGCCAGAAATTAGGAGGGAAGAGGATAATAGATAGGGAGAAAAACAGGGAGACACCTGTAACACTGCTTCACCACTTACAAAGCTTTCTCCCTGTGGGTGGGGACCAGGGGGTGGAACCCCTGCATTTGTGAATTTTAACATGTGCATTCAACAAGGTGTGACAGCACTCAGCCCTGAATCTGTTAGTTTTCAATAGTCAGAGTTTAAATGTCAGTAGGATCATATATGGCAAAAAGCAAGGGAATTATACACTTTTCATATTTTTTTCTTTGTGACGTTCACTCATATCATTTGAAAATAACCTTTCATAATATGTTGATAAAGTAATCACACACACACACACACACACACACAAGAAAACACTGCCATTATTATTTTTTTTCCTTCTGGGCTAGGTGATGGAACACCTGGTTGAGCACAAATATTACTCTGTGCAAGGATTAGAATTCAAGCCCTCAGTCTCCACCTGCAGGGGGGAAGCTTCATGAGTGGAGAAGCAGTGTGTGGACAAGCTGCAGGTGTGTCTCTGTTGCTCTTGCTCTATGTCTCCCACTCTCTTTCAATTTCTTGCTGTCTCTATTAAATAAATAAATGAATATTGAATTATTACTACTATTTTCCTTTTGGTAATTGTAAGTTTTGTTCCCAACCCTAGTAACAAAGTCAGCAGTTATAGGGCTAAAATTTAGCTACTGGGCCAGCAAGGAGGGAAGAAGGTACAGGAAAAGTAGAGAGATTGCTCCCTGTTTTTCTTACCCTGAGAAGAGAGCAACTAATTGCTTAGTATTTTTGGTCCATTTAAAGATCACTTTTGGGGTGGAGGGTAGATAGCATTATGGTTATGCAAACAGACTTTCATGCCTGAGACTACAATGTCCCAGGTTCAATCCCCTGCACCACCATAAGCCAGAACTGAACAGCGTTCTGGTAAAAAAATAAAATTAAAAAAAAAAAATAAAGACAATTTGGGTCCCTGGCTCCCCACGTGCAGGGGAGTCTCTTCACAAACTGTGAAGCAGGTCTGCAGGTGTCTGTCTTTCTCTTCCCCTCCTCTCTCCATTTCTCTCTGTCCTATCCAACAACAAAAACAACAACTACAACAATAAAATAACAAGAGCAACAAAAGGGAAAAATAAGGGGATTCTGGAAGATGGCGGATTGAGAAGCTGCTAGTGGCTTGAACTCTGACAACATCTACTGGAAACGGTAGGATTTTTTTGCCTTTAGAGGACAGTCAATAAGGGGTCCTAACAGTGACACTAAGGAGGTGACTATAACTCAGTTTGGGTTAGAAAATAGAATAAAAAGAAAGGAAAAACATTTTTAAAAATTATTCCTGAAGTGCACCCCTGACCTCCCCCCCCCCCCCATAACCAGTCCCTGGGGACCAGAGATCTGCTTCTAGCAGGCTCCCCTGCTGAGCTTCTTTCTTTACCAAGATTCCTGTCCCACCAGGGGGTGTCATTCCAATTCCAATTCTATTCCCTTCTGAAACCATTGGCCTTTTTTCTTTCTAAGTGGCCAATTCCAACTACAAATATTCCACCAAGCAGAACCTTACTCAGACAGGGAAAGAGTGCCAGAGGTTTTTTGTTTGTTTGTTTGCTTTATTTTCTCAACAATCAGCTGCCTCTGCTCAGGGGGCCTGAGGCAATCTGGAGCCATCCAAGCTGAAGACAGGTTTTTTACTCTGTTCTATTTTATTATCAATACTAGATAAATGTATATCCCTTTCCCCCTCTCCTTTAGGTTGACCAGAATGAACTCTTAGTGTATTTTCCATTGCTAGGGGACTGGGTGTCTTATCCACTGTTAAAGTAACTTGTTTCACTCTTCCTACATCCCCTCCCCATTCTCCTCCTCCCCCCTGCCTAGATAATTAAATAATAAATAAATAAATAAATAAATACTCTTTCCTTTCACTGCTTTTATTACTGTTCTTTTTCTTATCTTTTTTCTTTTCTCTCTTTCTCTTTTTTCTTCTTCTTTTTTCTCATTCTTGTCATCCTTTCTTCCTTCCTCCTTCATCTTTCTAAATCCACTGATACACGTTTGGGAATTATTTTGGGGAAGAAATCTGACTCAGAGTGAACTCTCTCTGCGTGTATCTCTGCTCTATTTCCCTTTCTCCTCTAGCTACCCCTAGAATATACAGTGGATAGCAGATTTGTATAACTGTCTATTCTAGCTATTCTTGTCTATTCCTGAGGTGTTTTTTTCCCATTTTTATTTTATTTATTTATTTATTTATTTATTTATTTATTTTTGTTTTACTTTCTTGACAATCAGCTGCCTCTGCTCAGGAGGCTTGAGGCATTCTGGAACAGATTTTTTACCCTGCTCTATTTTATTATCAATATTATATAAAGGTGTATCTCTCCCCCCCCCCTCCTTTAGGTTGACCAGAATTAACTCTTAGGGTATCTTCCATTGCTAGGGGACTAGGTTTCTTATCCATTGTGAGAGGAACTTGTTTCACTACTCCTATCTCCTCTACCCAATCTCCCCTTCTCCCTCCCCCAAGCTAATTAATAAAATAAAATAAAATATAAAATAAATTAATCAATTAAAAAAGTTTCCTTTCACTACTCTTTTATTACAGCTCCTTTTCTTATCTTTTTCCTTTTCTCTCTCTTGTTTCTCTTTTTTTTATCTTGTCTTCCATTTCTTCCTTCCTTCTTCTTTGTCTTTCTTTCTGAATTCACTGATATTCATTTGTGAATTATTTTGGGGAAGAAATCTGACTCAGAGTGGACTCTCTCTGTGTGTTTCTGATCTACTTCCCTGTCTCCTTTAGCTACCCCTAGAATATACAGTGGATAGTAGATTTGTATAACTGTCTATTCCTGTTATTCTTGTCTAGTCCTGAGGTGTTTTTTTTTTCTTTCCTAACAATCAGCTGCCTCTGCTCAGGAGGCTTGATGCAATCTTGGACAGGATTTTTACCCTGCTCTATTGTATTATTAATATTATATAAAGGTGTATCTCTTTCCCCCCACTCCTTTAGGTTGACCAGAATTAACTCTTAGGGTATCTTTCATTGCTAGTGGACTGGGCATTTTATACATTGCGAGAGGAACTTGTCTCACTACTTCTACCTCCTCTACAGACTCTCCCCTTCTCCCTCCTCATAGCTAATTAAAAAAATAAAATAAAATAAAAAATAAATTAATCAATTAAAAAACTT
This sequence comes from Erinaceus europaeus, assembly GCF_950295315.1. Classification (NCBI taxonomy): domain Eukaryota; kingdom Metazoa; phylum Chordata; class Mammalia; order Eulipotyphla; family Erinaceidae; genus Erinaceus; species Erinaceus europaeus. The sequence goes on along the minus strand of NC_080171.1, from coordinate 61,585,519 downwards.
TTCTTTCACTGCTCTTTTATTACAGCTCTTATTTTTTTCTTTTCTCTCTTGTTTCTCTTTTTTTATTTTATCTTGACTTCCATTTCTTCCTTCCTTCTTCTTTGTCTTTCTGAATTCACAGATATTCATTTGTGAATTATTTTGGGGAATAAATCTGACTCAGAGTGGACTCTCTATGTGTGTATCTCTGCTCTACTTCCCTTTCTCCTCTTGCTACCCCTAGAATATACAGTGGATAGTAGATTTGCATAACTGTCTATTCTTGCTATCCCTTCTTTCCTTTCTCATTCTTCTTCAATTGGACTTGGTTGCTATTTTTTCATGGACTGGAGACATTGTTTGGCTAATTGGTAGTGATTAAACTGCTTCAACCCTTGCTTCAGTTGCTACTGTAATTCCTGAGGTTGGTGATTGCATTTGTCATAAAGGTATTTAGTACAGTGTTGCTTGTACTCAAAACACAACAACTGAGGAACAACAGAACTTAAAAATAAGAAACACATAAATAAAAAAAAAAATGGGTAGATCAAGAACAAATAAAATTGCTACTACAATGAATGAAGACAAGAGCCCAGAAGAAACTACAAATCAGCCAGAAGTAACCATAGATAAGAAAAGTATGCAAGCAATAATAAAATTATTAATCACAGAAATGTAAACAACATTGGAGGAAAGGAATGGCAGTATTAGGGAAACAACAGTTGAGACCCCCAAGGAAAATACTTGAGGCAATTAGAGAACTGAAAGCTGAAATAGCTGAACTGAGGAAAGAAGTTGAGGGAAGGGAAAACAGACTAACAGACCCCTGGGAAAATTCAGGGGTCTTAAGTATGGGGGATAGGTACCATATTTAGCAATGCCTTTTAGAGTCTTGCTGAATGTTGCTGACTCTGAGTCCAGAATCTGTCGCATGTAAGAATATGCAGTTCTGTTTCCCTCCTGTTCTACTGAAAAGTATACTACAACACTATTTTCTTTTCTTGAAATTAATGATTTAACTGTTTCACAAAAACTTTGCATGATGTTAGTTCAACGTCAAGGACTCAGTGTAAGTCTTCCACTGCATTACAAAATTCCCTGCTGGGAGACATATTTAGATAACCATGATTTCAATTTTTGTGGAGAGGAGAGAGAACCTTCTTTTCTTTTGCCACCGAGGTTATCTTTGGGGCTCTGTGCCTGCATGCTGTATCCATTGTTCTTGGTGACCATTTTCCTTCTCCTTCTCTTCCTTCTCCTTTTCTTTTCCCTTATTATTAGAACATATAGAAGTTGAAACCACAGAAGGAGATAGAGAAGGAGAGAAAGAGAGACTCACTTGCTTCACTGCTCATGAATCCTCCCCCCTGCAGGTAGATGTGGGGGCTTGAACTTAGGTCCTTGTGCATGGTGATGTGTGTGCTCAACTGGCTCTGCTACCACCTAGCCTCTGAGAACAGTGAGACTGCGAATGCTCCTTTTATATCCATTTAAAAATATTTTTTATGAACTATTTCATGCATTTGCATGCCATCCTCCCTCAGGGGCCATGCTTATCTTCCCGGTATCATTCCAGTTTTGGTATATATGTTACTTAAGTAAGCACCAGTAACATTTTGAAAGGGTTAATTAAAAAATTGTTTCTGGGGGCTGGGTAGTGATGCACTCAATAGAGGACACATGTTACAATGTTCCCACCCACAGGAAAGAAAGCTTCATGAGTGGCACAGCAGTGCTGCAAGTGTCTACTTCCCTCATTACTTTTCCCTTCCCCCTTTACTTCTGAATATATATAATTAATTAATCAATTAAGAAATAAAATAGTTTCTGTTAGTTTTTTTCTCTGTGCTTTTTCCGTAGCTATATTCATCATAACTGCATCCACCTTTATGAGCATGCATCTGTCTTTTTGGCTGCACAAATAGTATAAAGTTCAAAATAATATAAAAGTCTAATGTAAATAGCATCACGGTCTAAAGTTCAAAGCTCTGAGTATACATTCTGAATGGCACTGATCTATAAATAGAAGAGAATTTTTTTAAAAGTCTCTAATTCTCTTAAAGTGAGTATTATTTATTTTCACTCCAGACATTTGCTGGGAACTGACTCCAAGATAAGGTAGCAAAAATTCAAGATGCTAATGAAATCGGTTACTCCTTCCCATTTTTGGGCGGTCTATTTTCTGTAACCCTTGTATCGTTAAGTCATAAATCAATATATGTTACCTGTTCTCAAATTTTCTGAAATAAATGAAATAGGATATGCGTTTGAGTAGTTTTGTGTGGGGGTTCCTTCTGGGGTCAGCCCTCTGAGACCTGAAGATTCTGGTTGCTGTGCAGGTTAGGGTAGGTGATTTGACTGGTAGAGTCCTGGGCACCAGGCAGTTCAGTCTTCACCCAGATTTTAGGGAACTGTGGATAACACAGAAGCAGATGCGTCTGGACCTCAAGGCATAACTCTGTCAGTGTGGATGTTAACTATGACTTTGACTACAGATTAAATATAACCTTTCCCTATTCTCTGGGCACCTCCTCTGTGAAGGGAGGAAATCTCAGTACTTTCTGAGAATTCAGTCTGATAAGATATGTACCTGAAGTCTGAATCAAGTTGCTTATACAGGATGTATAGTACTCCAACTTCAGGGACAGAATACAAGATTTTCATGGTGGTCCCTGTTGGAAGACCTATTTAGATAAGAATGATGTTGATTTTTATTTTTCTGTGGAGGATGATGAGGCTTTTAATATTCTTTTTATATTCGTTTTTTTCAGAGGATTTTTAAAAAATATTTATTTTATTTATTTATTCCCTTTTGTTACCCTTGTTGTTTTTTTTATTGTTGTAGTTATTATTGTTGTTGTCGTTGTTGGATAGGACAGAGAGAAATGGAGACAGGAGGGGAAGACAGAGAGGAGGAGAGAAAGATAGACACCTGCAGACCTGCTTCACCGCCTGTGAAGCGACTCCCCAGAAGGTGGGGAGCCGGGGTTTGAACCGGGATCCTTATGCCGGTCCTTGTGCTTTGCGCCACCTGCGCTTAACCCGCTGTGCTACAGCCCGACTCCCAAGAGGATTTTTAGCATATATTTCACACATTTTCATGTTATCTTTGTGTAGTGGCTATGAATTTATGAACTGTGATATATCCTTGATGAATTCAGCATAAAAAAATCTCTTGTAATATTGATTTACTAATGAGGATATAGCATGCAAGTCAGTGACTTCTCTCCTAGATGTCTATCCAAAGGCCACAAAAACACTTATCTGAGGAGATTGTTGATTTTGTTGCTATAGTGAATGGGACTTATTTCTGTATTTCTTCTTCTGATTTTGGGTAGTTTAAAATTCTTTTAATAGGGAGGTCAGGCCATAGCGCAGCGGGTTAAGCACACATGGCACAAAGTGCAAGGACTGGCATAAGGATCCAGGTTCAAGTCTCCGACTCCTCACCTGCAGGGGAGTTACTTCACAGGTGGTGAAGCAGGTCTGCAGGTGTCTGTCTTTCTTTCCCTCTCTCTGCTTTCCCATCCTCTCTTGATTTCTCTCTGTCCTGTTCAATAACAATAATAAACACAACAACCATAAAACAATAAGGGCAACAAAAGGGAAAAAATAGCCTCCAGGAGCAGTAGATTTGTGGTGCAGGCACCAAGCTCTGGAGGCAAAAAATAAAATAAAATAAAATTCTTTTAATAATAAACATAATTTATAAATATTTTCCATGACACTTGCTGCATCTGGAGAAATTCCTAGAATTTATTCTGTTTAAACCTCACAGGCTTATTTCTGAAATAACTGTATATCAGTTGTCTTTTGCTGTACAATGAACTCCTTTGAATTTAGTGGATTTAAACAGCAACCACTTATTTTGCCTTAAGATTTGTACTTTGGGTAGAGCTCAGATTGACTCTTCTTAAGCTTTTTTTCTCTAGTGTGTCAGTTGATTAGTTGCAGTCAGACAATGGAGGCTTTACTTTCAAGTTGACTCAAATCACCCATTCGGCCAGTTGGTGTTCTGCCTCAGTAGCTAGCTGAACTGGTGCTATGGACCAGTGACCTTAGTCTTCTCTTCACATAAACTTCTTCATTGATTGGGTTTTTTAGGAGATAGTGACCTCCAAGGATGAGGCATAAATGAGTGGAGTTTAGTAACCCACCTTTGAAAATTATTGACTGTCTCTCTTACCGTACCCTGTTGATTAAAACCAACCGTGTTCAAGTGGAGGGAACGTAGATTCATCATTGTCATCATCAGTATTATTATGAGAAATTCTTACTCATCCTTTAGTATCAGGGATCCAACCCTGGATCTCACACATAAAAAGCATGACCTCTACCTCTGAGCCACCACCCTGGCCCCCAGACTCAACCTTTTGCTGGGGAAAGTGGGTTTTTTTTTTTTTAGAAGAACATGCAAGATGGACAACATTGCTGTTAAGTTCAGAAAATATGATCTGCCATACTATCTGACAAAAATAGAATGATTTAGGACTTAGAAACTTGAGTTCATTCAGACCACAGACCTTTCTTTATGTTTTTATTACTGACAGCAGATTCCTCAATTTTTACTTTTCATGAAGGAAAGGTAAAAATCATGAGTTCACTCAGTAGTCAGTAAAAAAGGTTGGAGTGTTAAACTGGAGCATGGTAAAAATGTTCCTTAAAGAGTCTTAAGAGGCAAGGAGAATAAGACTGGCAAGACAAATCAAAAGACATTTGGGAAAGAAAGTAGTTGAGTGTCAAGGAGATGAATTACAAATGCCATTTTTAAGACTCAGGTACACACCTTTAACCTTAAGTTGTAGAGTTTAGATTTTATTAGTTGGTCAGTGTCTGATGTACAGATGTACTAGTGGTCAGGTAGACAAAAATGTTCAAATTAAAGGAGGCCTTGAAGCTTCTATGTTTCAACATCATAAAACAATGTCAACCAAGATATAAACAGCCTCATAGGTGAGTTCATGAGTCTCAGGATAAGGATGTTTAAATAACCTTGAAAATGACTTGACTCAGATATCTTTTAAAAAATTGTATAAAATAGGTAGGTGGTTCAGGAGGTAGCGCAGTGATAAAATTTTGGACTCTCAAGCATGAGGTCCTGAGTTCGATCCCTGGCAGCACATGTGCCATAGTGATGTCTGGTTCTTTCTCTCTCCTCCTATCTTTCTCATTAATAAATAAAATATTAAAAAAATAAAATAGTATCAGAGAAACCATTGAGGGGGGGTATAATGACTACTTTCCCTATAATAAAGAAATCATGACCATATCCTACTTTTCCTTCTGAATGTCCAAAGGTAACTATTAGTATCTTGTGTTCTTGCAGAAATCTTTCTTTGCAAGACATTTTTTCATCAAAACCATTATGACCAGTAGTTGATTATTGCAAATGACTCTGCCGTAAAGATATTAGCACATACTCCAACACAGTGCCCACCCCAATTTGAAACTCCCTGGAAACAATGTGTAGAACTTACATGAATCAACATGTGATTAAAGCCATCTTTTAATAGATTCAAACATTTGTTAGAGTTGGTTCACCTCTTCCTTTGCTAGTTTGAATAATTTCCACCAATGAAGGTGGAACATTCTTAGAATGATTAGAGTAGATTGTAATGTACTGAATAAAAAATAGGAATGCTTTGTACCCAATACAGACATTACTTAAATAGCAAAATAAAGGGTAGGGGACATAGCACAATGATTATGCAAAGAGATTCTCATGCCTGAGGCTTCAGAGTCCCAGGTTCAGTCCTCAATAATACCATACAACAGAGCTGAGCAATGCTCTGAGTAAAAAAAAATCATGTACTTTTTCCAATTTCTTCCACACATACTTTTATTTTATGGCAAGGAAATTTGGGGATTTTAGTTTAACACTGAGCTTAAAATTGACTAATTGACTGCCTGCATGTGAATATGTTACATTTGCAAAAATGAAAGAACCCTTTGGAAATTTGAAGATTAGGAAGCCCAAGAACTTAAACTTGAAATGGTACATGACCATCATGTGGGATAGTAATTATCACCATTATTTACTAAGCAATTGTTCAATTAAAATTTTTTTTATTATTTATTTTAAAAAGGAGACAGTAACAAAACCATAGGGTAAGAGGGGTACAAATCCATACAATTCCCACCACCCGATCTCCATATCCCATCCCCTCCCCTGATAACTTTTGTATTCTTTATCCCTCTGGGAGTATGGACCCAAGGTCATTGTGGGATGCAGAAGGTGGAAGGGCTGACTTCTGTAATGTTCAGCTTCCCTGCTGAACATGGGCATTGACTGGTTGATCCATATTCCCAGTCTGCCTCTCTCTTTCCCTCTTAGGGTGGGGCTCTGGGGAAGCGGAGCTCTAGGACACACTGGTGGGGTCGTCTGTCCAGGGAAGTCTGGTCGGTATCATGATGGCATCTGGAACCTGGTGGCTGAAAAGACAGTTAACATACAAAGCCAAACAAATTGTTGAACAATCATGTACCTAAATGTTGGAATGGTGCAGATGAAGTGTTGGGGGGTACTCACTGCAGACTATTTTGTACTTTTGCTTTCAGGTATATATTTTGCCCTAGTTTATGGATACGTGTGAACATATGCTCTATCTCAGGGGACCTGGTCTATATCTAGGTTTTGAGACTTTGTTAGGAAGTGAACTGCCTGGAATGGAATTAGAGAATACTATGAAATGAAAGGTCTCACCTGAGTAATGAAGCTGAAGGGTTGTCATTCCACACCTGAAGTCTGTGGACACAGTCTGAAGTGAAGCATGGTGAGGTGTTGATTAGGTTGGGATTGGTGGATGCAATATTATTTGGTATGAACTGAGAGAAGCATGCAGGAAAGTGGGCCCCACCCTAAGGTTCCAGGACTGGGGGAAATATAGGTTCTAGAGTGGAAATGTGAGGTTCCTGCTGTCTTAGGGTTCAAGAAAACAATAGATAGTTATTGTTATCATCACCTAATTTGGTAATTTTAAGTTAACTAAATAATTATTTGGTTAACTTTGGAAAGTCCCTTTGTTAGGGTTTGCTGTATAATACCCAGCATCTTGTATATAGCTGTGCCCCTGGTTGCTTCTGTTCTCCCTGGTCTAGGATTTTGAGAGAGTCAGTCAGCATATCAAAGACTCAGCCTATGTATTAAAAAGACTCAGTCTGTACTTTAAAAAGTTTGAGACATACAATCAATTTTCCCTTCTCATATTAATTAAATGGTGATTTATATGATTATAAATTATCAGGACTATACAGAAACACCATCCCCACCACCAAAAGACTGTGACCCATCCCTCCCACCCACTCCCACCCCCCACTGGCCCAGGAAGCTGCATGTCTACCCCTCCCCACAGGGTTTTTACTTTGGTGCCCTACTTTCAATTCAGTCAGATCCTGCTTTTAGTTTCCCTTTCAGATCTTCTTTCTCAACTTCTGTTGATGAGTGGGATCATCCCATACTCATCTTTATCTTTCTGACTTAGCTCACTTAACATAATTCCTTCTAGCTCCATCCAAGATAGGTCAGATAAGGTGGGCTCATTGTTCTTAATAGCTGCATAGTATTCCATTGTGTATATGTACCACAGCTTTCTCAGCCACTCATTTACTGTTGGGCATCTGGGTTCCTTCCAGGTTTTAGCTATTATGAATTGTGCTGCTATGAACATAGATCTACACATATCTTTTTGGTTGGGTATTATGGAGTCCTTGGGGTATGTCCCCAAGAGAGGAATTACTGGGTCATATGGAAGGTCTATGTCTAGCCTTGTGAGAGTTCTCCTGACTGCTCTCCACAGAGGCTGGACCAGTTTACATTTCCACCAGCAGTGCAGAAAGGTTCCTCTGTCCCCACAGCCTCTCCAGCATTTATTGCTGCTGTCCTTTTTGATGTATGCCATTCTTACAGGAGTGAGGTGGTATCTCAGTATTCTTTTTATTTGCATTTCTCTGACAATCAGTGACCTGGAGCAATTTTTCATGTGTTTGTTAGCCTTTTGGATCTCTTTTGTAGTTCTGTTCATATCCAAAGACCTTTATGATAAGTTCAGTCACCAACCTCAGAAATTGCAACAATAGTAACTGAAGCAAGGATTGATGCAATTCAACCAATACCATTTAGCCAAACAACACCTCCAGTTCAAGAAAAAATAGCAACCAAACAAAAGAAAAAGAGACAGGAAAAAAGGGAAAGCAGGAATAGACAATTATGCAAATCTACTGTCCACTATTAATTCTAGGGATAGAAAGGGGAGAAAAGGAAGTAGAGAAGACACACACACATGGAGTCCACTCTGAGTCATATTTCTTCCCCAAAATAATTCACAGGCAAATATCAGTGAATTCAGAAAAACAAAAGGTAGAAGGAAGAGAAGAATTAAAAAAAAAAAAGAAAGGAATGAAAAAACGAAGAAAATAGGAAGAGCAGTGAAAGGTTTTTTTTTTTTTTTTTTTTTTTTTTTTTAATTAGCTAGGAGGAAGGAAAAAGGAGACTGGCAGAAGAGGTAGAGAGAAACAAGTTCCTCTCACAATGGATTGGACACCGGTAACCTGCAATGGAAAAAACAACAAGGTTAATTTTGGTCAATCTGAAGATGGTGGATGGAAAAGTGACACATGTATATAATAATAATAGTAATAAAATAAAATAAAATAAAGTAAAATAAAATAAAATAGAGTAGAAAACCCCTAACAGTCAGTCTGCAGCTTGGAGTGCTCAATTGTCTATAGGCAGCCTGAGCAATGACAACCAATTGTAAGAAGTACCCCCCCCCCCCAGAAAAATAAAAAAACAAAAAACCTCTAGGTAGTCTTTCCCAGGCAGGGATGAGGATCTGAGTGGTCAGGTATTTTGTCACTCAAATAGAGCTCCAGCCACTTAAAAAAAAAAAAGGGAAGTTAAAGGAAGAGGCTTGGAATGACACCCCTGATGAGCCAGGAATCTTGGTAAAGAAAATAGCTCAGCGGGTAGCCTGCTAGGAGAGGCTGCACTGCCCCTGGGGGCTGGTACTGGGGTCGGGGGGAGGTGAGCTCAAAAATAATCAAAGGGTTTTCCTTTGTCCCCCTGACCTCTGTTTGTCAGCCCAAGAGCGAGTTATGGGACAGTATTTTGGTGTCACTCTGACCAGCCGGTGTTCACCTTCCTACAGACAGTCCAGTATCCTCCCCTATCCAGTGGATCCCAAGTTGCAAGCTGCTGCCTCTTGGAGCTCAAGGCAGCTAAGGCTCCAAAGTCACCATCTTGGCCTCAGTTGTCCTTTTTCTGCTGATTCAGTTTCTTCCCATTCAAAGGCAGTAAGTTGACTTTTTTTTTTTTCCCACCGCCCAATCTCCATATCCCACCCCATCCCCCGATAGCTTTCCCATTCTCTATCCCTCTGGGAGCATGGACCCAGGGTCATTGTGGGTTGCAGAAGGTAGAAGGTCTGGCTTCTGTAATTGCTTCCCCGCTGAACATGGGTGTTGACTGGTCGGTCCATACTCCCAGTCTGCCTCTCTCTTTCCCTAGTAGGGTGGGTCTCTGGGGAAGCTGAGCTCCAGGACATATTGGTGGGGTCTTCAATCCAGGGAAGTCTGGCCGGCATCCTGATGACACCTGGAACCTGGTGACTGAAAAGAGAGTTAACATACAAAGCCAAACAAATTGTTGAGCAATCATGGACCCAAAGCTTGGAAAAGTGGAGAGGAAGTATTAGGGAGGTACTCACTGCAAACTCTAGTGTACTTCTGCTTTCTTACTTTGGTGCCATACTCCAAACTCAGTCAAAGTAAGTTGACTTTATTCACCGAGGCTTAAGCAGAAGTCTGCATCTCTTAAGTTTAGACATGAGGTATGTGTTTTCTGGACCAATCAAACCCAGCAGGGTATGAAAATTAGGGACCACTGGGTGTATAGTCTCTGCAACTCCATCTCAAGTCCTGTACTGGGTGGTGATTACTGGTTCCAGGATTTCTAATGGGCGATAATCGGGTGTTCTGGGGTGACTGCACTCCCTTGAGAACCCTGAAGTTTTGGAGTCACTGTATGTGTGTTGCAATACCCTCTTAGGCTGCTCAGGAGAGAGGGTACTACTGTTGCTGTATAGGCAAGGTGCCAGACTTTAGGTGGTTTCTCACACGAGGTTGTCCCAAGGCTAGTTCCACTTGACCATTTTCTGCCCAGACTTGGGGAAATGCATTCTGTAAGGGTTGACTTTCTTCTGAGTTGGATGAGAAATGTGAACTGTCCTCCATTATTCCTGTGGGACCATCTTAAGGACCACAACTGAACATTCTTCATTCAGCCTTGGTTTTATAGTCATTGTGGTTCTGAGTTTAGTCATTAAGTCTCTCCCTAGCAGTGACCTTGGACAATCCTGTATATATAGGAATAGGTGTTGGACTTGGTGCCTACCTATTGTGCACTCTCAGGGAGCCCAAAGCTGATAAGTTTTAAGTTTTTCCATGGCCCCTACTATTGTACCAGTGTCCTTTGTAATTTGCTAAATTGGGTGGTTGACAGTGGAAACAGCTGATACAGTGTCTAGAATGAAGTCTGTGATCTGGCCACCAAATTGGACTGGGGCCAAGAGCTCTTGGGGGCCTATGTGAATGGAGCCTGGCTGGTCCTAATCCAAGTCATAGCAATTGTCTTCAAGGGAATTTGGCTCAAGAATGAGATCTGAGGGCCTATGCCATTGGGGGCATTCATTTTTCCAGTGTCCTTTCTGTTTGCAGACAGCATATTGATCTTTATCTAGTTTAGGTTTCTGGTGCCCTCTGGTCTCTCATGTTGGTGACTTCCCTTCAGCCTGTGTCCTATTCTTGTTTTAAAATTAGCTTAAATTAACAAATGTTTGTTGGGGAGTGGAGAAATAGCTCACCATGTTAGGTTCTGCCTTGCTGTGTCGAGTCTTGGTGCTATGTGGCAGTGCCATAGCACTGAGGGCAGCCCTGGTGCTGTGATTATTTGTACTAATGCAAAAGAATGCCAGAAGTGGTAAGATCATGCACACAGGAGGCTTTGGCTTATTAAGAAAAAAAATTCTTTGTGTGTGTTCCATTCTTGTGATGCTTTTATGTGACTGCTTCAGTATAGTTGCTCTGTTTTACTGACCATTTGCTGAGAACTCTCAGTTGCCTGTGGAGGCCAGTCTTGTTTGACTACATGGATATGGGGTTAATGGATTAACTGATAAATTGTTTAATATAGGACTTGTGCTTATTATAAGAGCCTATATTGTTCCAGAAAGGATTTGGTTTCATTTACTGAAATACTTCCTAGGAATTTCTTTATTGCTTAGTAGGCAAACTGACAACACTTACTATAGCCACATCTATGAGTAAAATGTCTTGTGATCTTTGAATATTAATGACTGATCACCCTAACTCTTGACTGTCTAAGTCCTGGAAACCTCAGACAGAAAGAAACTGTGTCTGACAAAGTGTCATGAGAAAGTTTATTTCTCTAGATATTGCTTTCTTATATATATTTTAAAGATAAGATTACTTATCATTTGCATTTTCTTTACATTTTATTTATTGACTATAGACAGAGAGAAATCAAGAAGGAAGGGGAGATGGAGAGGGAGAGAAACATAGATACACCTGCCACACTGCTTCACTGCTTCTGATACTTTCCCCCTGGGGACTAGGGTCTTGAACCTAGGTCCTACCTCATTGTAACTGTGTACTCAACCTGGTGCACCACCACTGTACCCCAAGACTACTCTCTATCATCATTTCTTTCTCCATAATTGGAAAGGTTTCTATTTCTTTTATTGTAGAGGCTAAAAGAACTATACTTAATTTATCAAACCTTGGCTTCCCCTCGAACTACTATTATCACAGAAGTAATTTTTTAAAATTTCTTTTAACTCTTTTTTAAAATTTCTTTAACATACTCTTTAGTATGTTGAATACTAAAGTAGAGAACTTATGGTTAACTTTTGCAACTTAGAGAACCAAAGAGATCAGATTTTACTGTACAACAATTAACTTTAATGGTTAAACTGGTAGAGAATCATTTGCTTTCTATTTATCATGGACTTGAGAAATTAGGCATTGGCTCAACTCCCAGAACACTCACCCCATCAACCCAAGAGCTTTAAGATTCTGGAATATAGGTCCTTTATTAAATTTAAAGGTCAGTGCTATTGCAGTTGGGAACCCAGTTCTGAAATCAGTCCTGAAAGTATTTTCACATTTTTAAAACCTCTTCCATGTAAAACCTTTCACTGATTCTAATCAGAAATTTAATTTATTCAAAGATAAGGCAAAGGAAGATCTTTACTTCTCTAAAGTGAGGGATCTGAAGAAATTAGGAATGAGCAAGATAAATATCAGAGTGTCAGCACTACACACATTTCCTAATGGATAAGATCTTTGCTTTTGTTATTTTAATTTTCTCTGCATGGAATCAGATACCCTACGTGTCTTCAATAATGATGAAGCTAAGTTGTTAGCCTTCTAGGTTACATCAGAAAGTGCTAAAGTAATTTTTAAATTTTATTTGGGTCCACAGGGAAGATAGATCCACATTCATTTATTCATTCCCTCCCATTTAGTGAAAGTCTGCTATGTAAGCAGGTAAGCTTATGGATAAAAGGCATGAGATGAAATACTATGGGAAGGGGGGAATGTATGACACAGTGGGGAAAGTTTATAAATTTCAGTATTGTGAAAGTAAGAAATGATGATAACTAATTTTTAGGCAGATTCTGGAAGCCTGAGCTGGCTCACAATGAATGAATAGAACAGCAACAGGCAAATGAGATGCAATTTGGGCACTTCAGACAGGTCAGATATATGTGTGAAGAAAGATGAGAAATAACAAGCGCTTTCTGAAAAAGCATAAGTAGTTCAGTATGACTTCCACTCAGGGAAACAGCATTAATGAAGTTGGAGAAATATATAAAAACCAAATGTGTACTATATTAGTGAATATGGACCTTATTTCATAGGTGACATATTTTCATTGAGATCTTAGAGTTATTTCTTCTCTGTACTTTTCAGACTTATAATCCTCTTTGGGAAGTTGAGAGAGATATGATGTGAATGGATAGAAGATGGGGGAGGAAAAATGTTTACAATGAGGAGGAAATAGATGACCATGATGAGGCCATTTGTAAATATGAATTGATTAGGGGCCAGTCAGTGGCACACCTGGTTACGAGTACACATTACATTGTGCAAGGATGTGGGTTCAAGCCCCTGGCCCCCACCTGCAGGGGGAAAGCTTCACAAGTGATGAACAGGGCTGCAGGTGTTTCTTTGCCTCTCTCCCCCTCTATATTCCCCTTACCTCTCAATTTCTCTCTGTCTCTAGCCAGTAATAAATAAATAAAAATAAGACCTCAATTATGCATAGATTAGTTAACACTGATAGTTAAACATGAAGAATATGCCTGCATGCTGTTGGTTGCTGGAATACCTCCTCCTGGGGCTACTGTGAGAATTACTCAGAAATTACAAGCAAGTGCATACCTGAATAAAGGAATAGCTCACTGATATCTCTTGGACTGTTTCTGTGTGGTAGTTTAATTGTGGGACTGGATAAATTGTAAGCCAACAACTCCTATTAGATTCCTGCTACCTGAAGTTTCCTAGCATTGTTTTTGGAACCATTCCAAACTGATTTGATCAGGAATGAAAAACAGCAAAGGCAGAAAAAAAAAAAGGTGATAAATTCCAGCCATGAAATCAAAATATAAGATCAAGGAAGGAGAGCGAGATAGTGTACATGTGCCTATGTATGAATAAACACCTGTATTTATCTCAGTACCTAGTGTTTTGTCGATCTTTATAACATAATTTTTCACAGTGCCTAGTAATCCCATGAGATAATAAAGTTTTAACTTTTTTTTTTTTGCTAAGTAAAATAAAAATTAAAAGAAAAAAAGAGGCTGTGGATGAATTTCCAAGAAGAAAACAAAGAAAAAGAATTAAAAGTAGAGAATTCATGGTTCATTGGTATATGCATCCATTCTAAGGAACAGAAAGAGGGAGGGAGAGAGGGAGCAAGGGAAAAAGAAGAGGGGAGAGGGGAGGAAGAGTGAGAGAGAAATTGTGAGAGAGTTTGAGCTAGCTGTCTGGCTCAGATTTCTATTTTAACTTCTGGGATATTCATAGAGTCACAGTCTTCTGGGGGAGTTATAGCAAGAGACAGTAACATTTTACATATTGTATGTGGGTTGAAGTTGGTGGATTTTGAAAATTGATGTCAAGAGGAAAAGAAAAGAAGAGGAGGTCTGGTGAAGAGGTTTCATGAAATGAGATTTGTGAAGTCTCTCTCTCTCTTTCTTTTTTACTGCATTCCTCAAGTAGGATACTTAAATCTCTGTGTCTGATTTTTCTTTATCTGGAATAGATTAGAATGCCTCTCAGGGAAATTTGAAAGATTTTTGTATTTGAGGAGTTTAAAACCATATTGAACCTCCCATATTAAAGGTAAAACATAAAAATAGTCTTTTGTCTGTTACTACTTTGTACCCGAAGTAACCCATCTTTGGTTTCATTGCTCAGATAAGGCCAAACCATCATTGGCATCTTTCTCTTTTGCCAAATCCCCATTATTGTCTAGACTTGATGTTCTGAGCTATTGCTTCCAAGTCTTTCTGTCTCCATCTTTTTCCAACACTCAGTTTAAGAAGTTCATGACTCTTGTATTTGTATGCATCCCAATCTCCCTTTGGTGGTTAGCTATCCTGGTGGTGATAAAACAAGAATAGTCTTATCCATTGCTTATTTTTGGACCATATTCCCTTTTCTGTACCTCTAAATATACTTCTGTTTAATTAGCAGAAGCCCTTAATTTATCTTTGACTAATTTTATTTTTCAGATATTTTTATTCATCATACTGATTAGTAAAATAAAAGACCATGAGGGCCAACAGCCAAATATGGTAAATTTCTCTATAAGGGTCTTATTTGGAGAGACTGTATAGGGGAGAAAGTCCAAGAAATATGAACAGTACTTAGCACTGGTGGAGGTAAGACAGGTTGTATTCTAGTGCAGCAGTGAGGGAGTGAATTATCTCTATAACATTGAAAAATGATTAAAAACTGGTCTCTTTGTATTGTCCACATACATCATCAGTTCTATTTTTTTATTATTTTATAAAAACTTTTATTTACTTATTGGGTAGAGACAGAGATAAATCAAGAAGGAAGGGGAAGACAGAGAGGGACAGGGAGACACCTGCAGCACTGCTTCACCACATGCAAAGTTTTCTCTCAGCAGGTGGGGTCTGGGGCTTGAACTAGGGTCCTTGCAAATTATAATGTGTGCTCACCTTGGTGCAACACCATCTGTCCCTTCCTCCTTTTAAATAGCAATGTCAGGGATAAATCCATTTATATAGTACTGCATGCTTCTGGTTTCTGCCCTCCATTATTATTTTTTGTCCTTTTTATTTTTAATGATATCTTAAAAAATTTATTTATAAAAAGGAAACACTGACAAAAAAACCCATAGGGTAAGAGAGGTACAACTCCACACAATTCCCACCACCAGAACTCTGTATCCCATCCCCTCCCCTGATAGCTTTCCTATTCTTTAACCCTCTGGGAGTATGGACTTAAGGTCATTACGGGGTACAGAAGGTGGAAGGTCTGGCTTCTGTAATTGCTTCCCCACTGAATATGGCATTGACAGGCCGATCCATACTCCCAGTCTATTTCTCTCTTTCTCTAGTGGGGTCAGGTTCTGGGGAAGTGGGGGTCCAGGACACATTGGTGGGGTCGTCTGCCCAGGGAATTTTGGTTGGCATCATGTTAGCATCTGGAACCTGGCGGCTGAAAAAAGAGTTAACATATAGAGCCAAACAAATTGTTGACTAATCATGAACCTAAAGGCTGGAATAGTGCAGGTGAAGATTTGGGGGGGGGGTCTCCATTTTGTAGATAGTTAGTGGTCCTATTTTGTTATATTCCAGAGAGCCCATGATTATACGTTTTTTTATTTTTATTTTTTATTTTTTCTGAGCCTGACATCTGATATGTCTGGAAAAAGGACCGGAAAGCTGGGTCAGGGAAGAGAGTAGCTCCCAGATATGGGAAAGATGTATAAATATTGTTGACTGTAAACCCCATTGATTTGATCTATCTGGGGCCCATATTCAGCTTAGGAGCCTATGTGACCTCTGCATCCCTGTAGATCTGAGCTCACATTCTATGGTCATGAGTAGGAACGTTCCAAGATGCCCCAATTTCCAGGACCCATCTTCCTTAGGTGGAAGATAGAGTATGTTGTCCAGCCTCCCTTCGGAGGATGGAACATTCTCTGCTGTTATTGATCCACGTTGAGGGCAAGGTCCTATGGGGGGGCCCACAAAGGGGTCTGTTTTGTTGTTCCTGAGAGAGATGACAAGTAACAATGGAGAAAGGGATCTATTCGAGGCCTAGGCCCATCATGTCTGTTTGGGAATCTCCGGACTCCCTGACTAGGGCCCCAGCTGATTGGGATGACCTGATAGTGACTAGAGGATCATCGTTAAAGTATGCCAGTCTTTTGCCCTTATTCAGCTTTTGCAGTCCTTACTTTGATAAGGTTAGCTTTGGAGTGAGTGAGGGAAATATAATAGGAATTAAGTGAGAATGAAATAGTGTCTACTTAGACTTACATACCCTCCTCACCTACTTCCTATTATACTTCCCTTACTCCAAACCTTCTTTCAGGCCATGAGACTTTCTTTGGAAGCAGTGTTGTGTGCTTGGTCCCCTCTTTGAAAGTGGAAGCAGTACAAAGGTAAAAACACTTCTCATATAATAGGAATTTCTTTTGTTATTTCCTCTAGGATGTTTTCTTCCCTCTCCTCTCTTTCTTCTTATGGTAGGTCAATTACCTCTTTTGAGATCATCCCATATGACTTTGTTGCTGTTTTTAGTGTATCTCAATCTTTTTTTTTTTTTTTTTTTTAACCTCTTTTACCTCCTCCTTAGTTTTGTTGAACTCATTCTCTGTCTGGCTAATTCTGTTTTCTGCTTCTGTTAATCTGCTTTCCTTTCCCTCACCTTCCTTCTTCAGTTCAGCTACCCCCCCCCCCCCCCCCCCCGCTCAATTATAGTATTAGCTTGTTCTGCTATCTGGCCCTTTAGCTTAGTTATTTCAGCATTCAGTTCTCTAATTAACTTAAGGTAGCTAGTATTTTTCTTGAGGATCCCATCTGTATTTCCCTATTTCTGATAACATTTTCCTTAAAAGCTTTCCTCACTCCTGTGATTAATGAGTCAGTTAATGTTTGAATATTTTCCTCACTTTTAGTTGCTTTTGGCTTAATTGGATTTTTTTTTCTGGGTTCCTGTCCTGATTCATTACAGTAGCTGTTTTAACTGCTTTGGACTTGACCATATTTTTGAAAATGGTGTATTTTATATTTTTGTGCCTTGGCTATTTATGTTCAGTTGTTGTATTGAATGAGTAAAAACCCCACTAAACCAAAGACCTTTTACAACTGAGATCACAAACCTTAGCAAATACAACAACAACAAATGCAATTATTGATTCAGTTTAACCACAACCAGTTAGCTAAGTAAACTCTCCCCACCAAAAACTAAATCAATAACAAAATAACAGCAATAAGAAAAAAAATACAAAGCAAGAACAGACAATTACAAAAATCAACTATCATCTTCTCAGGGGGCAAAAATCAACTATCAAACATAAATTTAAGAGATTGTGGGAAAGGAGAGAAAATAAAGGAAGAAAGAGAGAGAGATAAAGAAAGAAAAACCTTACCATGTCAGCCTTCTTACACAAGGTAGATATATTGTCAATCCCATGTCACACTGCTTGCCTGCAATTTCGTTTTTTAAATTAGTGATTTAACAGTGAAAAATTTTAAAACAGAATCTTTTTTTTAACATTTTTTTCTAACATTTTTCCTTTATTGGGGGATTAATGTTTTACAGTTGCCAATAAATACAATAGTTTGTACATGCATGACACTTCTCAGTTTTCCTAGTAGTACAAACCCTACTAGGGCCTCTGTCATCCTTTTCCAGGACCTTGATAAAGCATTTCCTTAGTCTTTGCTTGACTAGTTCTAGATATGGGGATACTATAACATATATATTTTGCATTTCACATTTTATAGTATAATAATATTGACAATCTTATTTATTTTGAGTTGGAATTTGTTTCTCTTTTCTTTGAGGTGGAAAGAAATCAGGATTATTTTTTTTAAATTACTTTATTGAGGAATTAATGTTTTACATTCAACAGTAAATACAATAGTTTGTGAATGCATAACATTTCTCAGCTTTCCATATAACAAAACAACCCCCACTAGGTCATCTGTCATCCTTCTTGGACCCTAAGGATTCTTTATGTGCTGGGGCAATTAAACAGATTGCTATGAGGCAGATTAATAAGAGAAAAATTAAAGAGAAATTTGTGAGTGTATATATGCCTCCTATACACACAGAAGAGACCCCCAAATCTGATAACTTTACCACATGGTCCTAGAAAGTCTATTTAAATAGTTTAGATAATTTGGAGGACTTTGGGAAAAAGAAAAGGATGGTCAGTCAGGAAGGTTACTCAACAATACTAAGGCGAAAAGATGCAAGTTCTGCCTTCTACATTGATTACTTCCCTAAGAAATACTCTTATCTCATAGTCTTCATTCCACCTCAAGAAGCTTTTTATGAAATTAACCTTTTGCAGGATGGTGAGATAGCATAATGGTTTTGTAAAAGAGTTTCATGCCTGAGGCTGAGGTTCGAGGTTTAATCCCAGGCACTACAAACTAGAGTTGAACAGTGCTCTGGTTAAAAATAAAGAAAAAAATTAACCTTTTGATAATGACATAGTTTGGGTTGGTGTTGGAGAGTGGGCCCACTATCCAGAGAGTCCAGACCATTGTTTCCATGAGAGTCTGAGCAGGTAGACCCCAAACACTCCCCCCTCCGAGCTGAGATATGGCAGGTCCCTTCTGACCTCTGGATTTACAATGGTTGGACCTCCAGACATGGATGCCTTTCCATACATGCCATTCCTCCCCCCTGTTTAAACAAAGACCATAAATTACTGTGTATGGCTAACCTGAAAACCACCAGCAAACATCCTGATTGCTCAGCTGCCTCCCTTTCCCCGCCTTAAAGTACCTGCAATCCACTACCGGAAAAATATACATCGTGAAGCTTGTGATCAAACCCTGTATGGTAACCTTTTACTTGTGATCAAATAGTCTGTAGGTCAAAATGTGACTATGCATTGTGTTGCTCTGTGTTTGGGTTAATGATTATCTCAACCTCCCCCCCCCCCAGCTATGGGTATATCTACTTGCTTTTATTCCCACAATAAATGAGATGACCCCTTGAGGTTTTCCCAGAGCTGACTGTTTTATTTGTCTCTCTGTGCATTTTGCCCTCATCACACAGAGCTACCCCAGGACTCCCAGGGGGCCGCTCTGATCTCCATCGCCTAATGGCGGGGGACCCAGAGTGAGAGCCCACAAGCTGGGGCAGATTTTTGCTCCCCTATACTTGGCTTCCAAAGTAGAAAAACAAAATAAAACTGGAAATAAAAACCTGTACTTCTTGTTTGAAAGACGTAGAAGACTAATGAAATCTCATTTCTTGCATACTTATTTCTTATACTTTAGTGGAAATAGTAGCTCTGGACTTTAAAAAATTTTTAAATTATCTTTATTTGTTGGAAAGAGACAGTTAGAAATTGAGAGGGTAGGGGAGATAGAGAGGGAGAGAGATAGAGAGATACCTGGAACACTGTTTCATCACTTGCAAAGCTTTTCCCCTGCAGGTGGGGGGCAGGAGGCTAGAATGTGGGTCCTTGTGCATTATAACATGTGTGTTCAACCAGGTATGCTACCACCCACCCCACTATGGACTTTAAAGAGATTATAAAATGCAGTGTATTATAGGACACTTGGAGGAATTTATACTCTTTCTTTATTGCCCATTCCACCCTCAGTTTATCAGTTGTAAATATGTAGCAAAATCACAATGTGATGACTATTTCAGACAAATGTGTGTGTGTGTGTGTGTGTGTGTGTGTGTGTGTGTGTGTGTGTGTGTGTGTGTGTATAGGGAAATGGATAAAAGGAAAGAGAATATCCTAATTATTTGATATGTGTGAGAAGATAAAAAAATCTGCTGCTACTGCCTTCTTAACAGCATTTCTTATGTTGGGCAATTGGAGGAATCCCTTAGCTTTCATTTTAGATACTCAGTTGTTTCTCTGAGCTAGTAGCTTTGGCAGTATCTCCTTTTACTTGGGCTTTTCTTTCTGGGAGAGGGGGATAAGCTACCAGAAGCAGTGGCTCATTGGCCAGCCTTAGCAGAAATTCCCCAGATCCTCTCTCTAATGACTTCTTTCTGACAGAGGCTTGAAGAGGGATCTTTAAGTTTATGGAAAAGAGGTCAAACCTGACCTTTTTTGAAGATCATGATTGGCACCTGTGTTTGAATCGCAGTTCAGGAAATAAGTCAAGATAACACAGTTTGAGGGCCACTGAAATACCTATTCACAGTTAGGTATTATTAGGGAAATAAGTCTCAATCCAGTCAAACATATCAAGACATTTAACATGCTTTTCTTATCTCTCTCAAGGTTTTTCTGTCTCCTTAACTGTAAAATAAGTAGGTGGGACAGAATCAGAAATGAAATTTCTTTTCAGCTCTTATGGTGTAAGAATCTTAGCTTGGTGTTGAATTTGGACTTCAAAACTCACGACTGAGCTGAGAGTGGGTGTAGAGAGACTGTGTTGGCATAAAACCCTTTGTAAAATTCTTTTGAAAATATTCACCTCAAACTTGAAAGTGATTTACTTTCTCAAACACCAGCAAAGCTTTCAAACCAAAGGGCTTCCTTCTAGTATATGAGGTGGAGGAAGCAGTATGTGACAGACTAAAGTGAATACTTCATATTTCGGTGGTTTGGAACACATCTGAGATAACTGTTACTTTGATAGAAAAATGTTTTAAGGGAGAGTTCCAGAGATGAAAGCACAGATTTGTGTAGAATACACTTCTGGAGTGGGATTCACTACTTGGATGTAGAGACAGTATTACTCAAAGTACCTATATTAGCTTAAAACAAAATGCATACATGCTACACAGTTGAGCCCTAGAGATATTAAGACGTTGCCAGTAACCAGTAAGGACAAACCAGAGACTCAATTATTCTCTTGTTTGATGATTTTTAAGTTTTATTATGAAATACTCTATTGTTTAAAATAATTTGTTTATTTTTAATTGGGGGGTAGGGTGGGGTAGGGTGGAAGAAAGACCAGAGTACTGTTCAGTTCTGGCTTTTACTGGTGCCAGGAATTGAACCTGGGACCTTTGTCTCCTCAGGCAATTAGGTCCAGTGTGCAACCACTATGCTGTCTGTCTGGCTTGAAATCCTCTTTCATTCCTTAATTCCCTGACTGTCCACATACCTGCAATTTCTCTGTATGCCACTATTATTATTTAAATAATTTAAGATAATCAAATATCCTGGTCTGTAAGAACCTGGCATATACATTACACATAGGTCAGTAATTGAGAAGAAAGTTCTTAAAAGTAATAAAGACATAGCAAAATTTGGCCATTTGCAAAAGAACATGTAGTTGATGTTGAATCAGAAAAAAAAAAAAACAGAACAAAAGACATTCACTATAATGGAGTTGAAACTGAACACAGTAGTAAACTATATTTGTATAGATACTGTCTATTCAAAGCAAGGACAAGAGAAATAGAAGGGAGACCCCAGAGCGCTACCCTACTAGGGAAAGGTAGAGACAGACTGGGGGTGTGGATCGCCCTGCCAGTGCTCATGTCCAGCAGAGAGGCAATTACAGAAGCCAGACCTTCCACCTTCTGCATCCCATAAAGATCTTTGGTCCGTATTCCCATAGGGATAAAAAAAATAGGGAAACTTCCAATAGAGGGGATGGGATATGGCATTCTGATGGTGGGAATTGTATGAATTGTACTCCTCTTCTCCCACAATATTGTCGATCATTATTGAATCACTAATAATAATGATAATAATAGTAAATTGAAAAATAAGAAAACACAAAGCAGAACTTGGACTGGATTTGATGTATTGCACCAAAGTAAAAGACTCTGGGGTGGTGAGGAAGCTTCAAGTTCTGGAACATGATGGCAGAGGAGGACCTAGAGGGGGTTGAATTGTTATGTAGAAAATTGAGAAATGTTACATATGGACAAACTACTTTATTTTACTGTGGAATGCAAACCATTAATGCCCCCAATAAAGAAAAAAAAAGAAATAGTGGGAGAAAGATATTTAGGAAATGATATTAATTGGAACTAACAATATAGTAGAGAGGGAAGAGTCATTAGGATGTTTTAGAATACCGGTATTAGTGCCATTAACAGAAGGAAGGAAAATTGAAGACATGCCTTGATTTGGGGAAAAAAATGGCAAATCTATTCTGACATTTTTGCATGCAAAATGTTTATGGGCTGCTTTGTAGTAAGATGCCTTTTAGGCATTTACCTATCAAGTTATATGGCTTTATAGCACACAAGTGACAGTGAAAGTTACAGGGGTGGATGGGAATTTCTTTTGTTATTTTTTTATTTTAAATTTTTTATTTAAGAAAGGATTAATGAACAAAAACATAAGGTAGGAGGGGTACGACTCCACACAATTCCCACCACCCAATCTCCATAACCCACCCCCTCCCATGATAGCTTTCCCATTCTCTAGCCCTCTGGGAGCATGGACCCAGGGTCATTGAGGGTTGCAGAAGGTAGAAGGTCTGGCTTCTGTAATTGCTTCCCCGCTGAACATGGGCGTTGACTGGTCGGTCCATACTCCCAGTCTGCCTCTCTCTTTCCCTAGTAAGGTGTGTCTCTGGGGAAGCTGAGCTCCAGGACACATTGGTGGGGTCTCCAATCCAGGGAAGCCTGGCCAGCATCCTGGTGGCATCTGGAACCTGGTGATTGAAAAGAGAGTTAACATACGAAGCCAAACAATTTGTTGAGCAATCATGGATCCCAAGCTTGGAATAGTGGAGAGGAAGTGTTAGGGAGGTACTCACTGCAAACTCTAGTGTACTTCTGCTTTCAGGTATATATTTTGCAGTAGTTTATGGATACGTGTGCACATAAGCTCTCTCTCACAGAAACTGGTGTATATCTAGGTTATGGGACTTTGTTAGAAAGTGAACCACCTGAGATGAAATTAGAGTGTACTATAAAAGGAAAGGTCTCACCCGAGTAATGAAGCTGAAGGGTTGTCATTCCACACGTGAAGTCTCTGGACACAGTCTGAGGTGAAGCATGTTGAGGTGGCAATCGTTGCGTTGGTTAGGTTGTGATCGGCGGATGCAATATTATTTGGTTTGGATTGGGAGATGCATATGGGAAAGTGGGCCTTATCCAAGGGTTCCAGGACTGGGGGAAGTAGGGGCTCTATAGTGGAGATGTGAGGTTCCTGCTGTCTTAGGGTTCAAAAAGACAATCGATAGTTAATGTTATCATCACATTATTTGTTAATTGGGTTAGGAATTATGTTAAGTGAACTAAGTCAGAAAGATAAAGATGAGTATGGGATGATCCCACTCATCAACAGAAGTTGACTAAGAAGATCTGAAAGGGAAACTAAAAGCAGGACCTGATCAAATTGTAAGTAGGGCACCAAAGTAAAAAGCCAGTGGTGAGGGGAAGACATGCAGCTTCCTGGATGGGAATTTCAAGGAGCACTGCAGAACAAGAAAACATGTGATAGGAACCCACAGAGTAGGGATGATCAGAGTACCAGGAGGGAAAGCTGGAACAGGGAGTTTCCTATTTTTTCTCACCATTTTCCAAATTTTATTTATTTGATTATATAGAGCAGGGAGAAATAAAGAGGGAAATCTACCACACTGTTTCACAACTTGCAATCTTTTCTCCTGCAGAAGAGGACTGGGGGCTTGAACCTGGGTCCTTGCACATGGTAACTACCACCTGGCCTCTTCAAGACTGTTTTCTTTATTTTTTTTTAAATTTCTTTATTGGGGAATTAATGTTTTACATTCAACAGTAGGTACAATAGTTTGTACATGCATAACATTCCCAGTTTTCCATATAAGAGTTTCCTAGAATTTAAGGGAATAAAAGCTCTTTAGAGGAAGGGAAGCTTAATATAAGTGTAAATATCCTAGTGAGGGGGCTGGGCGGTGGCACCCAGTTAAATGCACATGGTACTAAGTGCAAGGACCTGCACGAGGATTCATTTCCATCTCCCGGCTTCCCATCTGCAGGGGGACACTTCACAAACTGCAAAGCATGTCTGCAGGTGTCTATCTCTCTGTCTCCCTCTCTAGCTCCACCTCCCCTCTCAATTTCTCTTTGTCCTATTCAATAAAAATGGGAAAAAAAAATGTCTGACAAGAGCAGTGAATTCGTAGTGCCGACACCGAGCCATAGAGATAACCCTGGAGGAAAAAAAAAATTCCTGTGAGCATAAGCAAATGAAAGACCTGTGAGTGAGTCAGAGGAAATCTTTGTCAGTCCGCCAGGGGAATTTTTTCCCATTCCATTTACATATATTTTCTCATCTTTTTCTTTTTTATTGGATATTAGATAATTGTAGTTGGTTCATTTTTGTTGATTGACTCTATTAACAAAATTGACGACTAGAACAGAGTGGGATTTGACCTCTTCTTTTTCTTCTACCTAAAGCAGTGAGACAGAAACCTGGGTGAGATGTTCTCACCCAGGTTTCTGCACAGCCAAACATATCCTCAGATTGTCTGGATACCAGGACATAGGAAGTTGATAGCACATTTGGCTCTCACTTCTCAGCCAGGTTTCTTCAATATTAGCTTCATCCTTCATTCTTCTATCTGTTTTTATGTGAAAGTAGGACTGGGAAGAGGAGTGCTATTTGTTGTACCTCGCCAAATACTCCAACAATAAACAGTTAAATTGATAAATATGCTCCTTCTTCCTCTTTGTGTGGGGAAAAGAAATATTTTTTTGAAGTGGTATCTCGTTGTGTGAGAATTTTTTTTCTTTTGAAGTGGTATCTCATTGTTGTGTTAGAAATTTTGGCCAGATTTTAGAGTGCTGCAAAGTGAATGAGAGGAAAAAACAAAACAAAACAAACAAAAAAGCCCAGAGACTGTGAATAAGTATGTTCTTTTAAGAACCATAAATGGGGGAAGAAGATGCTAGAGGAGTTATAATGCTATCAGAGGGCTTTTATTTATTTACTTATTACTATTTTTTTTTAAGATCCTAGACTAAATGCTGCGTTGTATGTTGTGAAAAGGGCCATGGTGAAGATTTAGGAGAGGAGAAGCTCTAGGGATCATACAAAGTCTCTGAGACTTTTGGGGTTGAAATTTAGAAAAGGATTTGGAAATCAGTCTTGCCCAGAGAGAGGCTTTTCTGTTTCTTTTCAATAGAAGAATCTAAGTAAAAAAAAAAAGGTTTTTTTCTGATATGCAGGTGGACCTAAGTTATTATCTGGGGAGATGATGTTATGTCTTGGAAAAGGGCTAGAAAGCTGGATCAAGGAAGAGAGTATCTCCCAAATATGAGAATGGTGTATAAATATTATTGACTGTGAACCCCATCAATTTGATCTGGGTCCCATATTCAGCTTAGGAGCCTATGTAACCTCTGCATCCCTGTAGATCTGAGCTCACATTCTGTGGTCATAAATAGGAACGTTCCAAGCTGCCCCAATTTCAGGACCCATCTTCACATTCTAAAGTCACAACTAGAACAGAGTCACCATGGTCCTGGAACATCTTAGCAAATTGTATCAACACTGACACAGCTGCAACAGTACATGGCCAGATCATTATTGCACAGAATGAGATTTAGTGGCAACAGAGCTGCACACAATTGGATTGTGACAGCTCAGCATGGCATAGTTCCACCATGCCCACCACACTGAATATGTTGTCCATGCATCTGTCATGCTATCGCAGCACCCTGGCCATATTCCAGCATCTTGCAAAGACTCTCCTGCAATCACATCTGTTTTGATCCCCTTTCCTCACAGATTCTCTTAAACTCAGAGTCTAGATATTTCATAGGTCTTTAATCCCAGTCCAGAAGTACTACAGACATAAACACCTAATGGAATTTCCTCTGGCTACTCTCTCTGGTGGACGTACCTGTCTCCTCCACAGAGTAGAAAAGAGACCATTACTTTCTTTTTTAAAAAATATTTTTAAAAATATTTATTTATTCCCTTTTGTTGCCCTTGTTTTATTGTTGTTATTCATGTCCTTGTTGTTGGATAGGACAGAGAGAAATGGAGAGAGGAGGGGAAAACAGAGGGAGAGAGAAAGAGAGACACCTGCAGACCTACTTCACTGCCTGTGAAGCGACTCCCCTGCAGGTGGGGAGCCAGGGCTTGATCAGGGATCCTTATGCCAGTCCTCGCACTTTGCCACGTGCGCTTAACGGGCTGTGCTACTGCCCAACTCCCTAGAACTATCTTTTTTTTGTTGTTGTTACAAATACTGCCCTATATAACATATATTTACCTCTTAACCAAACCCCCAAATCTTCATCGGCACTATTCCAGCCTTTAGATTCACGACTAGTCAACAATTTTTTTTTGGCTCTATATGTTAACTCTTCTTTTAGCTACCAGGTTCCAGATACTACCATGATGCCGCCAGACTTCCCTGGGCAGATAACCCCACCAGTGTGTCCTGGAGCCCTGCTTCCCCAGAGCCCCACCCCACTAGGGAAAGAGAGAGACAGGCTGGGAGTATGGATCAATCTGTCAACGCCCATGTGGGAAAGCAATTACAGAAGCCAGACCTTTCACCTTCTGCATCCCACAATGATCCTGGGTCCATACTCCCAGAGGGATAAAGAATAGGAAAGCTATCAGAAGAGATGGGATATGGAGTTCTGGTAGTGGGAATTGTGTGCAGTTGTACCCCTCTTTTTTAAATTGTTTTTTTAAAATCTTTATTTATTGGATAGAGACAGCCAGATATCTAGAGGGATGGGAGTGATGGAGAGGGAGAGAGAGAGACACCTGCACCACTGCTTCACCACTCACAAAGCTTTCCCCCTGCAGGTGGGGACCGGGGGCTCAAACCTGGATCCTTGCATATTGTAATACATGCGCTCAACCAGGTGCGCCACCACCCAGCCCTAGTTGTACCCCTCTTATCCTATTGTTTTTGTCAGTGTTTCCTTTTTATAAATAAAAATTAAAAAAAGAATGTGAAGCAAAAAAAAAAAAGAAAGTTTTTTTCTGAGATTAGTTGTATGTGGTCTTTTATGAAGTCAATAAAGATGCAAGAAAGTGGGTGGCTAGTAAGGTGAGAGTCTATTTATTTATGAAGCTACTATAGAATGCAAATGTTGGGGAGATAGCTTACCCAGAAAAATGTATGCCTTCCCCAGGGTATGATACCATATGGAAGCACCTCTCTCCTCTCTCTCCCACTTTACGTTTTTAAAAAATTTATTTATTTAAAAAAGGAGACAGTAACAAAAACATAGTATAAGAGTGGTACAACTCCACATAATTCCCACCACCAGATCTCCATATCCCATCCCCTACCGTGATAGCTTTCATATTCTTTATCCCTCTGGGAGTATGGACCCAAGGTCATTGTGGGATGCAGAAGGTGGAAGGTCTGGCTTCTATAATTGTTTCCCTGCTGAAAATGGGTTTTGACAGTCAGTCCATACTCCCTGTCTGCCTCTCTCTTTCCCTAGTAGGGTGGGGCTCTGGGGAAGCAGAGCTTCAGGACACATTGGTGGGGTCATCTGTCTAGGGAAGTCTGGTTGGCATCATTCTGGTACCTGGAACCTGGTGGCTGAAAAAACAGTTAACATACAAAGCCAAACAAATTGTTGAACAATCATGGACCTAAAGGCTGGAATAGTGCTGATGAAGTGTTGTGGGGGTACTCACTGCAGACTATTTTGTACTTTTGCTTTCAGGTATATATTTTGCCCTAGTTTATGGATACTTGTGAACATATGCTTTGTCTCACGGGACTGGTCTATATCTAGGTTTTGGGACTTTGTTAGGAAGTGAACTGCCTGGAATGGAATTAGAGAATACTATGAAAGGAAAGGTCTCACCTGAGTAATGAAGCTGAAGGGTGTCATTCCATACCTGAAGTCTGTGGACACAGTCTGAAATGTAGCATGCTGAGGTGGTACTCATTGTGTTGATTAGGTTGGGATTGGCAGATGCAATATTATTTGGTATGAATTGAGAGAAGCATGCAGGAAAGTGTGCCCCACCCTAAACTTCCAGGACTAGGGGGAAATATAGGTTCTATAATGGAAATATGAGGTTCCTGTTGTCTTAGGGTTCTAGAAGACAGTGGATAGTTATTGTTATCATCACATTCTTTGGTAATTGGGTTAACTGTAGAAAATACCTTTGTTAGAATTTGCTGTATAACACCCAACATCACCATAATTTACGTCCTTTGACATTTGTACATAGCTGTGTCACCAGTAGCTTCTGTTCTCCCAGGTCTAGGCTTCTGAGAGAGCCAATATATTAAAGACTCAGCCTATATATTAAAAAGACTCAGTCTGTGCTTTAAAAAGTTTGAGACATACAATCAACTTTCCCTTCTCATATTAATTGAATAGTTATTTATATGAGTAAAAATTTATAGGAGTGTACATAAACACCATTCCCACCACCAAAATACTGCGTCACTTCCCACCCCCCGCCCCTGCTGCCCAGGAAGCTGAATATCCACCCTCACCCCAGGGTTTTTACTTTGGTGCCCTACTCCATGTCTTCTGCTTTCTATTACCCCCTTTGCAATGTATCTATAGTAACTTCGTAACTTGATGCCCATGCTTCTAGACTCCCACTTCTGTATTTTTAAAATTTTATTAGCGATTTAGTATTGATTTACAAAATTACAAGATAACAGGGGTACAACTACACACTGTTCCCACCACCAGAATTCTGTATGCTCATTCCCTCTATTAAAAGCCACAGAAGTTCTCTTACGGTTGCAGAAATGGGTTAACTATTAGTCTATATTTGTATTTACTTGCCCCCTCCCACTTTCTCTTTCTTTACAAGTCACACATATACCTCTTACTATATCCAAATATAACTCCCTTTTATCCTCTTCTCTCTCTAGGTTCTGATGAAGTTGGAGTTCAGATCCTTCTGGTGTTCCCCTTATCATTCTTTCCCACTGGAATATAAAGCAAAATTCTTTTTTGAGAGCAGAAGGTGGGAGTTTTGGCTCCTGTAATTGCTTCTCTGTTGGACCTGGGCAATGGCAGGTCGATCCATACCCCTGTCTTGTTATCTTTCCTTAGTAGCTCTAGAGAGGTGAGGTTCCAGGACACATTAGTGAGGTTGTCTGCCCAGGGAAATGAGGAGGGAATCATATTATCATCTGAACCTTGGTGGCTGAAAGGTAGTAAGATATAAAATAGGACAAAATGATTAATGAGCAGGAACCAAAAAATAGGAATATAGCAGATGAGAATAGGATCTTAGGGTAGAGAGAAGATAGGAAGTTTATTTTAGGTATGTTCCTGGAGGCTCATGACTTCAGTAATTTTTGTTTTAGCTTGATTGCTAACATTCAGGTGGACTAAAAATCTTGTCTGTGAAGGTGGTGTCAGATTTGGGAATAGAACTAGAAAGCTGTATTAGGGAAGAGAATACCTCCTAATCTTGAATTAAATCTATGAATAAAATCAACTGTTTACCCCTTCCACCTGATCCAGGGTCCATATTTATATTTAGCACAGAGTCCTGTGCTACCTTTGCTTTGAGTCCCTGTCTGTCTGAACTCACAGTTTATGGTTACAGGTTATTGGGATCATACTAGGCCGTACTCATTTCAGGACCAGTATTTCTTGAGTAACACAGTAGGCTGACCCAGTCTCCCTTCAGAGAGTGGGGTAGTCTCTTCCATTGCTACTTTATAGTGAGGGTAAAGTCCTGGAGAGACCCACAGGAGGACTTAGGCTGATGTCCCTGGTGAAAGTGACCAAGGATGGTGAACTCCCAATTCTGTATGCACTAACTCCTGTGTGGTAAATCTTTTTCTGTTTGAAGTGTTCTGAGTAATTTCTATTTCCTATATAGAGCCATGAATGACTAACAGTCTAAATCTTTCTCCTTCCAGTACTTGGTTTAAGCTTATCAGTTTCAGAGCTACTGAAAGTATCATCTCTGGCTATCCAAGTCTTTGTGATGAATATGCTTTGGGATGTAAATCAGTTTAGTCATTAAACACACTTTTCAGTTTATCTGATTTATTTTTTTTTTAGTGGCAAGATTTTCTCATAGAAGAAAGTAATGTTTTTATTTCTATTTTGGCCCCAACTCCTGATTTCAATGTGGATGCGTACTTTTAGTATATCACTGGTTTACTCAAATGCCACAAACCACATATTCTACATTTCTTTGTTCTAGGCATTAAGACTTTTTTTTCTTCTTTTTTTTTAAACCACTATTTCAGTTTTACCCCAGGGAACATATGTTTCCTAGGGCTGTAATAGAAATTTTATTTAAAAAATGGTGTGATTTTTCTTAAGTAATTTTTGTTTCTTCTTTTGAAATAATCCTTTTTAATGGTAATTACTTAAAAAATAATGTACATGCATGATAAAATAAAACTTTTAGCACTTTCAGAGAGTTTTAGCATGGGAATATTACAACATGAAAAATGAAGCAATCTTTTTTTTTTCCTTTATTGGGGGATTAATGTTTTACAGCTGACAATAAATACAATAGTCTGTACATGCATAACATCTCTCAGTTTTCCACATAACAGTACAACCCCCACTAGGTCCTCTGTCATTCTAGGTCCTCTGTCATTCTAGAACCTGTAGGGGCTGGTTTTCCTCTGTGTATTGGCCAGCAACCATGGAGGAGGGGGGAGATGGGCCACCCTGGTCATCCTGGGGACTCTAATGATGAGGGCGTGGGCATGGAGTAAAAAACACGACCACTCAGGGAGACGATTTAGGGAGATAGCTCGTTTATTTGGGAGTACAAGCAGGTAGGGGAAGAGAAGAGGTCATTTATTAATCATTAAACCATACACAATACAGGACTAAGTCATTGATTTGACTGTCACTGGGAAGTTACTGTATAAGGTCTGGTCTAAAGGTAAATCATGAGCACCTCAGGGCAGGGGGGAAGGGAGGCAGTTAAGCAAAACCTGGATGTTTTAGTGGGTTTTAGTTGGTCATAACTTATGGCCTTTGTTCAAAGGGAATGAGGAAGCATGTGCAAGAAAGTCCCCGGCCTGGAAAATTCCATCTATCTTAAGGTCATGGGGTCGAGTGAGGACCTGCCTAACACCCCTCCTGTGAGGAGGGGGCTTGAGGTCAATCATCTCAGACTCTCATGGAGATAATGGCCAGGATTTCCCAGACAGTGAGCCTTTCTCCACAAGGACTTTCACTCCCCCACTCTCACCCCAGAGTCTTTTACTTTGGTGCAATACACTAACTCCAGTTCAGGTTCTGCTTAGTGTTTTCTCTTCTGATCTTATTTTTCAGCTTCTGCCTGTGAGTGAGATCATCATCCCATATTAATTCTTCTGTTTCTGACTTATTTCATTTAACATAATTTTTCAAGCTCTATCCAAGATGGGCTAAAAATGGTGAAATCATAATTTTTAATAGCTGAGTAGTATTCCATTGTGTATATATACCACAGCTTGCTCAGCCACTCATCTGTTGCTGGATACCTGGGTTACTTCAAGGTTTTGCCCATTACAAATGTAATTGCTTCTATGAAGATAGGTATATACAAATATTTTTGGATGGGTGTATTTAGTTCCTTAGGATATATCCCTAGGAGAGGTAAGTCCATTTCTAGCCTTCTGAGAGTTCTCCAGACTGCTTTCCACAGGGGTTGAACCAATTTACATTCCCACCAGCAATGTAGGAGGGTTCCTTTGTCCCCACAACCTCCCCAGCATTTGCTACTTTTTCACCTTTTTTTTTTAGATTTTATTTATTTATTTATTTATTTATTTATTAGAAAGATAGAAGGAGAAAGAACCAGATATCATTCTGGCACATGTGCTGCTGAGGAATTGAACTTGGGACCTCATGCTTGAGAGTCCAAAGCTTTATCACTGTGCCACCTCCCAGACCACGCTAATTTTTCATTTTTCTTTCTTTCTTTCTTTCTTTCTTTCTTTCTTTCTTTCTTTCTTTCTTTCTTTCTTTCTTTTTTTTTTTTTTTTTTTTTTTAGTTGCTGGGACTTCCCTACTCCAGATCTCCTTAATCAGACAGATACAGAGACAGAGACAAAAAGACAGAGGGAGAGAGGAGCAGATACCACCACAAAGAAGCTTCTTCCTGTGTAGTTAGAGTGCTGTTTCTGCCTGGGTCTAAAATGTGACTAAGCAGGTACCCTCCTAGGTAAGTTATTTTGGGGGCCTTAAAATTCATTTCTCTATCAACTCTTTAATCAATGTTCTGAGGTAACTATCCGCATTAAAATGGTTAATTATTTTGGTGACAATAGCCTTAGTTGAACCTTACAACTATAGATGTGTTGTTACTTTTCCCACACTGGTGAGCAATAGTTACTTTTTAAAAAAAAAATTTATTTTAAA
This sequence comes from Erinaceus europaeus, assembly GCF_950295315.1. Classification (NCBI taxonomy): domain Eukaryota; kingdom Metazoa; phylum Chordata; class Mammalia; order Eulipotyphla; family Erinaceidae; genus Erinaceus; species Erinaceus europaeus. The sequence goes on along the minus strand of NC_080171.1, from coordinate 61,553,029 downwards.
AAGGAGACATTAGCAAAACCATAGGTTAGGAGTGGTACAGCTCCACACAATTCCCACCACCACATCTCTATATCCTATCCCTTCCCCTGATAGCTTTCCTGTTCTTTATCCCCCTGGGAGTATGGACCCAAGGTCATTGTGGGATGCAGAAGGTGGAAGGTCTGGCTTCTGTAATTGCTTACCCACTGAACATGAGCATTGACTGGTCGATCTCCCAGCCTGCCTCTCTCTTTCCCTAGTAGGGTGGGTCTCTGGGGAAGCAGAGCTCCAGGACATACTGGTAGGGTCGTGTGTCCAGGGAAGTCTGGTCGGCATCCTACTGGCATATGGAACCTGGTGGCTGAAAAAACAGTTAACATACAAAGCCAAACAAATTGTTGAACAATCATGGACCTAAAGGCTGGAATAGTGCTGATGAAGTGTTGGGGGTACTCACTGCAGACTATTTTGTACTTTTGCTTTCAGGTATATATTTTGCCCTAGTTTATGGATACGTGTGAACATATGCTCTATCTCAGGGGACCTGGTCTATGTCTAGGTTTGGGGACTTTATTGGGGAGTGAACTGCCTGGAATGGAATTAGAGAATACTATGAAAGGAAAGGTCTCACCCGAGTAATGAAGCTGAAAGGTTGTCATTCCACACCTGAAGTCTCTGGACAAAGTCTGAAGAGAAGCATGCTGAGGTGGCACTCATTGTGTTGATTAGGTTGGGATTGGCAGATGCAATATTATTTGATATGAATGGAGAGCAGCATGCAGGAAAGTGGGCCCTACCCTAAGATTCCAGGACTGGGGGAAATGAAGGCTCTATAGTGGAAATGTGAGGTTCCTTTTGTCTTAGGGTTCAAGAAGACAGTGGATAGTTATTGTTATCACATTCTTTGGTAATTAACTTTGAAAAGACCGGTGGCACAGCTATATAATAGTTACTTTTGTATTGCATGCCATGGCAATTCTGTTACCTTTTCATTACCCAAAGCAGCAAAATTTGGTCTTGGTGCTACTCCACAGGATGGAAATTTAATGTTGCCATTAGTTTTGATCAAACTATGGGGTATCTACATTGGTGAAATAAACATAGTTTGTAGTAAAAGTGTTGCATATTCACCTTGCCTGTAAAATGTTGGATTGGGGACCTGTGTTCAAATTTCTGTTTAACATTTGTACATTTTTCATGATTGGACTTGAAACATTATTTTGGTGGATTATTATTTTTTTATCAAAAAATTTGCTTGACTGCAAAAACAAAGACAAGGCAGCCTACTACTTTTAAAAATGCATCTAAAAATTTTTTATATTTAAAAATACATTTTTTCCTGTGGGTTTTCTCAATTGAAAAGATACATTTTGATATTGGCATATTTTGTGTGTATCTGTCTGGTACTAGCTACTCACAGCTATGCACAGTTTCATTTCTTTCAGGCTGCCTTTTCCATGCAGATAGAGAGACCGAGAGATGCAGAGACACCATATCACTGTAACGTCTTGTGGTGCCATAATGCCTCCCATCTGGTGCTGGTTTTCTACCTTCGACTGCACATGTGATAGTGCTTGCCTCCTTCTGCCGAGCCATCTTTCTCTGTCCCCAGATTTATTATTTTTTTAAGTTGATAATCTTCATTTGGGTGATTTTTTGGGATCACCAACTTTGTACATGTGGTCCCAATCACAAGAATTACCAAAAACAGACTTTCACAGTATTGGAACAAAATTTATTTAGTTTTTCAGAGATCATCACTTGTCAATGTCTGATATTAAAATGACGAAATGCTAGTTTTGTCAGGCATTTGATTCAAGCAGAATCTAAAGATGTGGTGGTGGTGGTGGTGGTGTGTGTGTATGTGTTACCACCCTTCAACAAGTAACTACAAGCTATATAAAATAGAATGTCAGTCACCTGCTATTTGAAAACTCCTAAAAGATTTCTATTTTTATAATTCATACAATCTTAAACAATGTGCTGTGCTAGTTGATTTAACTGATATTCCTCACTCAAAGATGTACTTTGTAGGATTATCTTTTGACCCTCATAAATGCGTCACTGAAAGAGACACTAAGGTTTTAATGGAACTATCTATCATTTTATATGAGAAAAGTTGGTCTTTAAATCTATACCATCTACTGAGCCTATCATCCTAGGGAAGTTATTTTACTTTTAAGTAAAATATTTTACTCTTCAGTAATACAGATTTTTTTCCCCTCTGTTAAAGGGTGGACTATGCATCATATAGAGTTATTGTAAAATGAGCTTGATGGTATAACACAAAGAATATTGTGTCTGTTTGATAATAGATTCTTAGTAAGTGTTCACTGTCCTATCCCCATGCTATATCTCAGGCCTTGGAACATCCTATAGATAAGCTAGCATGCCAAAGAAAGATTTAGTAATTCATTGACATGTATTTGCTAGGCATTGAATATGAACCCTCAAATATAGAGAGCCACAGAATTACAAAATCTGTGGTCATATTCAAACAATGTTGATGTTAAACACTGTTTGCCCTCCTTTCATCACTCTCCCTCTCCCCCCCCTTTTTTTCCCTCTCTGCTTTCCTTCTTTTTTTCCCTTTTCTCCTCTCTCTCTTTCTTCCTTTCTTCCTTCCTTTCTTTCTTTTTGGAGATAGGACCTCATGCATATATGATTTCACCACCCGTGGGCTACTTTTTCACTCAGACAAACAGAGAAAGAGAAAGAAAGAGGAGAGACAACAGCATCAGAATCATTGCTAATGTCACGACATCTTCCATGTGGTTCTTGGGTTCAAACCTGGACTAAGTGCATGTAAAGGCCATGAGCCTGCCCCAGTGAGCTTTCTCTCTGGTGCTGAACACATTTTGTCAGTTCTCTCAGTGTATCTTATGACTGTATCTTACTTGGATATAACATTGGAAATCTAAATTTGAGGTCTGTCATAACTGAGAATACTGACCTAAGTGACTCCTCACTTCATGATAAACCCTGATTACATGGATCCTTTGTAAAATTTCCATGGGTGATTATTACTTATTTTTATCTTCAAATATATTTATTTATAAAGCAAGGGAGAGTAAAAACCAGAGAAAAAATCTGGTAAATGAAGTACCAGGGCTTGATTTTGGGAACTCTTTAGCTCTACCACTGAACTACTAGAGGTTAATTAAAAAAAAAAAGATTGCTTTATTGATGTACACTTTATACAATAAAACCTATACACTTTAAGTTAATGGTCCAATAAGTTTTAGTAAATTAAAGAACCATTCTCACAATCTAGAACTGGCATATATCTATCATTTTCTAGTCAACCCTAGTATCTGTTTGCAGTCGGTCTCTGCTCTGACTTCAGCTCCAGGATAACACTACTTTATTTTCTTTCTTTTTCAATTTTTTGGGGGTATTTCAGCCCCTCTGATCCACACAAGGATTGGATGAAGGCATGAGATCAGATTTCTTATTTTCTTATTATCCTTCCAATATGATGGCTGCTGGTTTCCCAGTGATGGAAACTGGCTTCTCAGTAGCTCTCTTCTGAGTACTTCCACTCCCACTGGAGAGAAATAAGACCAGCAGGCATCTAGCTGGGGACCTTCATCAGTCAGGCTCCTGCCAGGAGGTAGAAGTTATTACAGTTATTTTAACAGAGGGAATTTGACATAAACACTTGTTTAGAAGGTATTAAAGAATTGAAAAGGCAAAGAAAATGTTATTACAGTAGGAAGCAGTGGCTGCTAGCTCTTGGTTTGGGAAATAAAGGAAAGTGTTTGTATTATTAAAACTTGGAAATTTGGGAAGATAGTCTTCCTGAGACTGAGACCCAGGCCTCTTAGAAGCAGGTGGCAGACAGCTAATCCTTACCTCTGAGAAAATGTTTTAAGCATAGCCTGCAAACGTTAAACCGAAAACCGAACTCAGCTTCTGCTACTGGAACAAAGGCTCAGGGGCAGATAAAACAAATTCTGCTAAGGTTCAAAAGTTTTGCTAGAATGATGCTGACAGTAACAGGAAACACAAAGGGAAAAGATAGGAACAGATGTGTTTCTTACTTCTTTTCCAGATGTTCAGTCTTCCTCTACTACCTTTTGTTGGCAGAATTTTATTGGGAGCAGAGGGCAAAGCAGAAAAGTGATTCTCACATGATCCTTATTCCCATGATCACAAAGCTAAATCAGAAGGATGGATTTACAGCTGGGATAAGCTTTTTTGCAAGTGATAGAAGGTTCTCAAATTCAGGGCTGTCTGATTTTAAATTTTAGTTCTAGATCACAACTCCATCTATACTGCTAATTTCTTGTTTCTATTCTACTCATTTGTTAGGACCCCAGATACCTTTATTCTTTCTTTCTCCCTTTCTCTCTCTCCATCTCTGTTTTTCTTTTTTATTTACAGGGTTATCACTGGGGCTTGGTGCCAGCATTGCTCCTTGTGGCCATTTATATTTTTTATCTTTATTTACTTTTATTAGATAGGATAGAGAGAACTAGAGAGAGGAGGGGAAGATAGAGAGGGGGAGAGAGAAAGATAGACACTGGTAGAACTGCTTCACACTTACTTGTGAAGTGGCACCCCTGCAGGTGGGGAACTGGGGGCTTGAACCAGGATCCTTGAAGTTTGTACTATGTATGCTTAACCCAGCCCTGGATACCTTTATTCTCAGTCTCCCCTTCTGCTCTCAATTTACTCTGTCTCTATCCAATAATAAATAAACAAATAAATAAATAAGTATTAAAATGTTTGGGAGAAGGGGAGTCGGCGGTAGCACAGCGGGTTAGGCGCATGTGGTGCAAAGTGCAAGGACCAGTGTTCAAGCCCCCGGCTCCCCACCTGCAGGGGAGTTGCTTCACAGGCAGTGAAGCAGGTCTGCAGGTATCTTTCTCTCCCCCTTTCTGCCTTCCCCTGCTCTCTCCATTTCTGTCTGTCCTATCTAATAATGATGACATCAACAACAACAACAATAATAACTACAACAATAATGAAAAACAACAATGGCAAAAAATGGGAAAATAAATATAACAAAATAGAAATAAAGAAATTAAAAAAATGTTTGGGAGATGCAGCTCAATAGAAAAAATTCAGTTAAAAGCTGGCAAAGGACTAGATTAGACATTTCTCCAGATTAGACATTTCTTTGTGTTATTATGGCCAATAATAACACAAAATGACATTTACCAACACTATTCATTAGGGAAATACTGCATTGAGATATCACTTTGTGTCTACTAGGTTAGCAATAATAAAAATTCATAAAAGGGACTATGGAGTTAGCTTAGTGGGTGGGGAGTGTGCCTTCCATATGCGAGGTCCTGAGTTAGGTCCCTGCCACCACAGAAAATGATGAATGGTGCTCTGGTCTCTCCCCTTCTTCCTCCCACTTTGTCTCTCACAATAATAAGAAAGACAAATACTTTTTAAAAGAAACAATAAGTAGTGTTGGCAAGGATGCTGAAACTGGAACCATTGTGCATTGCTGGTGGAAATCTAAAAGGGCATAGCTGTTGTAGAAAGTAGTTTGGCAATTGCTCAAGAAACTAAACATAATTCTCACATGATCCAGAAATTCATTTTCTAGATATATGTCCAAGAAAAGTTGAAAATAGGTGTCCTGACAACTTCTAAGTATTTATAGTAGTAGTATTAATAACATCCCAAAATGGTAAAAACACAAATGTCCAGAAAACTGATGAGTAAATAGCAAAATGTGGTTTATCTGTACAATGGGTAACATTTAGTCACAAAAGTACAGACATATGGATGAAATTGGTATTCAGATTTATTGCTTTATTTCTGTTTAGTCCTGAGTTAATTTGGGGACACTAGAGGCTAAATTAGAGTTGAATGATATTGGTGAGAACAGGTGTAAACGTTGTAAATATTATGAGGAATTCACACACACACACACACATACACACACACACACACACACACACACACACACACACACACACACACAGAGATACATCTCATTTGATTCCATTAATATGACTGGTCCAGAGTAGGCAAAGCCGTAGGGACAGAAAGCAGATTAGTGGTTTCCCAGACCAGGGGGAAGGAAAATGGAAATAGGAACTGATGGCTTAATTACTGCAGGGTTTATTTTGGGTGGTAATCAGGGTAATCTTTTGAATATAGATAGTGGTGATGATTGCACTACATTATGAATATATGATCACTGGGTTGTACATTTTAAAATGGTTAAATTAGTGAAGTTTGTGTTATGTGACTTTTAAGTAATTATGAACTCAGTGACTGACAGGTAACACATTCTGACAAAAAACATTTAGGACAATAAAGCAAATGTAACTTAAGAGATGAAAGAATAATAATAGATTTATTAATTATAAAGTAGGTGGTAAAATTAAATTTTTCTAGCTGTTGTTCATTACAAAACCTTTAAGTGTATCTTTATTTATAGTGAAAATCTAGGTCCTTATCATAGGTCATCTGGCAGCTTGTCTGCTTGCTATGTGTATAATTAGGCTTCAAGGAAGACCCATGTTTGAACCTAGTCCTCAATGTATTGGAGGAAAGCTTTAGTGCTGTGGTATCTATCTATCTATCTATCTATCTATCTATCTATCTATCTATCTATCTGTCATCTCTGCCTTCCTCTGTCTGAAAAAAGCTGAGACCTGAGCAGCTCTTGCAATGAAGAAAAAAAAAAACCCCAGGGCTATAGAGCGGTGCATCTGGTTGAGTTCACATGCTACAATGGACAAGGACCCAGGTTCAAGCCCCTGATCCCCAGCTGCATGAGGGGAGCTCCACAAGTGATGAAGCAGTGCTGTGCTGAAGGTACATTTCTGTTTCTCTTCCTTCCTGTCTCCCATTCCTCTCATTTTCTGGCTGTCTCTATCCAACAATTAAATGAAGATAATTTTTTTAAATCTCACATGCTCACATTGGGAAAGCATTTATTGCATTTGGGAAACATGAACTATAGAAGCTATTAGAATTTGCTGTTGTTGTGTGCCACGGAGAAGAGAGAGAGAAGGTCCGGAACGAAGAGGGAACAAAAATCTTTATTTGCGCTGGCACCTCAGAGTTGGGTGCTAGAGAAGCAGGTTGGGCCACGTGGAGGTAGCAAAAATGGCCACTTCCTGCATCTAAACACCAAAGTGAAACACCAAAGTGAAGCCTGGCAAGAGAGTGAGGTGCGAAAGAAGGGCTTTTATAGGAGTAGCTTTCGCAAGAATGGGAAGGGGGAGGAGTAACCACAGCACTCCAGTATAGGATAATCACTCTCGTGAGAATGGGAAGGGGGAGGAGTAACCAAAGCACTTCAACTATGGTGGGGAAATAGACAATGCCCTGAGGGCACAACATGGTGGAACAGGTGCTCCGAGAATGTCCCAACTCTCGCAGGAACTAGCAATAGCCCGAGGGGACAACATGGCAGATGTGACTGCACAATTTCCCAGCAATTTGCTATTCATAAAAATAATTTAACAAACAAATCACAATATCCTGGAATCGTGAGTGTGACTGTTAATCACCAGTGAACTTTATTTGTTCTTAAATGTTTTCCCTTCATAGTTTCATAATCATTCACACAGATTTACAAGAATAAAATGAAGTGACAATGATTTAGATGTGCAGGGTGAAGACAAAACATATCCTAATCTAATTTACTTCTCCAGAGGAGACAGAAGTGCAATTTGAGGACACAAAGGAAGAGTTTCTTTTTATATCACATTGCTTTATTTCTATTTAGTTCTGAGTTAATATGGAACATCAAAGACTGAATATAAACTCCCATTGCTACCTGATGTCTCTGATTGTGGTTAATGGCCTGGAGAAACACAAGGGTTATATATTCTTGAACACTGTCTCCAGGACTGGGTGACCCTTTGCACAAAATGGGACATGTTAAGTGACCTCTGAAATTGGATTGTGTAAGTGAATGAAATTGGTTAATATCATTGCAAAGAATTGAGAGGATAATGGTATTTTTTTTTGTTTGCTTTGTTGGTTTGTCCCTGGAGAGCCATTCATGCTCTTTAAGTACTTGTTGCCACATAGCTGATGACCTGAACTTCTCCTCTGTCCTGTGACCACCCTCAAAAATCTAGAATCTAAGGTGATTCATGACCAGTAGAACCTGGAGGCATTAGGTCCCTAAGTTAGAACCTTGATTAGACCCATTTCTCATGTGCTCCTGCCTGTACAATACCAGTTGCTAAGTATTTTGAACAACATACCTGGGTAGGATTCTCCAAAGTTGAATCTTTAAGACAGGACTAGAAGTCATTATTTTGCCAAAGGTCATTTCTATATTTATAATACCATTTGCAGGGCATATTAAATTATCAACTTAAAAATAGCAGTTATTGAATCTTGAGTTCCACTGGTGGTTTCCTTGTTGGGGCCAGACCAAATGATTTTTATAAAGCCAACAGGTTAGATTTTCCCCACACTTGCTTTAAGATGTAGGTCTACATCCAAATTCTATAATTAAGTATTCCCAAATTAGGAGATCCAGATTTTCTGTAATGCTAGCCAGAAACTCTAGTATCTAAGGATCAAGTTGTTTCTTTTTTAAAATCTGTTTGGTTTTGAGGTAACCTTTGTTGTTAGACTGTAAAAGTTTCAGAAACATAATGTCCCACCTCTTCCAACTGTGTTCCCACACCATGCTCCTCAGTACAGAACTAATGTCTTTTCACCAGTCTATTGGACTTCCTCCACCCTTGAAAGTCACTCCTCCCACCCTTCTCACTTGATAAACTCAGTCCTTCAGTTTAAAATTAAAGTATCACCTACATTAGACTTTACTTGATCACTTACTTTGTTCCTTTATTTTCTCCATATAAAAGAACATTCAATACATTCATTTATTCATTTTTAAAATTTATTTGTTTTAATTCTGCTTCCAGGGTTGTTGTTAGGGCTCTGTGCCTGCACTATGAATCCACTGCTCCTGGATGCCATTTTTTCACACTTTATCGGATAAGACCAAGAGAAATTGAAACAATAGGGAGAGATAGAGAGGGAGAGAGAAAGACACCTGCAGACCTGCTTCACCGCTCATGAAGTGTCCCCCTGCAGGTGGGTATCAGAGACTTAATCCTGGATCCTTGTGTGGGTCCTTGTGCTTTGTACTATGTGTGCTTAACCTGGTGTGCCAATGTCCCTTCATTTTATCTATGTACCTTCAATGCAGTGCTCTTTGTAGGACTGATTTAGTTTGCATGTGCATCTCTAACTAGCTCCTTCATACTTGATTGATAACCTAATTGGATAGAGACTTCTTGGGTGGAAGGCTTTTCCATTCAAAAGCATATACACGTTGATTATATATTTCCAGTACTTCCTAGGATTCTGTTGAGAAATCACCTGCTAGTCTTAGGGAAATTTTCTTATAGGTGACTTTATTCCTTTCTCTTGCCACATTTAGTAGTCTCTCTTTATCTTTGATCTTTGTCATTTTAGTGAATATGTGCCTTTGTGAATGTAATTCTGGATTTTTCTTCAAGCTCTTAGAACCATCTAAATGTGAGGACTGAGGGCTTGTCTTTTTCAATTTATGCAAATTCTAGGCTAACATTTCTTCAAATAAGACTTTTGTACTTGTGACATGGGAGTTAGCACGGTGGATTAAGCACTGAACCCTTAAGTATGAGGTCCCAAGCTTAATTCCTGGCATTGCATATGCCAGAGTGATGCTTTGGTTATCTTCCTCTCCTCCCCTCTCATAAATAACTAATAATTAATAAAATAATTATTTATTAATAAATATTACATACCAATTTTATGCTAGGCACTAATTTATGTTTGCGAAATAAACATAGTCTCTGTCATTTGAAGCTTATATCTAGTGAAGAGATAAGAAATAACATGGGAAAGAAACTTTGGTATCCTAATTTTACTATTTTTTTCTTCTCTCAACCACATTGAATCAGAGGAAGGCACCATATAAGTTCATTACTTCCTGTAATATAAACTCATGGACACATACAACTTTCAAAATAAGAATCCTGATCCTGGCAGTGAATGGATGTTCAGCTTGAGGATTGTCTTTATTTGGGTAGTGAGTGTTTGTGTGTGTGTTTATGTTTATATACATAAGTTCTGATCTCTGTTTCCTTTGTGATAGGATTTGTTTCTGTTTTTACCTTGTCTTTTCTAAAACCCCTATTTGTGTCTTAATTGCTTTCTTTTAAGTGGTCCTCAAAGATTTTATAACTTTCATGATTGGGTATTATCTAACAGTCTGTCAGAATTACCTAGCTCTACTTTCTCACCCAAGCAGAAGCTACAGGTCCTTTTTTACTATATTGATACTACTGGCTATATGCATCTTCACAGTCAAGAGAGTGACAAAAGATATTTTGCCAATGACTTTGATTGTTGCCTTGTTCTCACTCAATAATAATATAATTTTAGTTGTACACAGTTACATTCCCCATATCTCATTATACTTCCTGTTAACTCATTTCTTCAGTGATTTTCCCTTTGGTCTTAAATCTTTATTCATACCCCACTCCACTATATTGCATCTCTTTTTACTCTGCTAGGGCTGTCTAAGACTTTTTATTTTTTATCTGGGCATATAGTAGCATACCATCACAATAGGATTTTCTCTGACCAAATCACAGGCAGCTATTCTATGCCCCACTACCAACAAAACCAGAATTTTAATAGGCAGTATATATTTGTGTGTTATTTTTCAGCTAGCCAAATCATTTATTTTCTAATAATTTTATTTTTAACTTTGGGTGCATGACTTTAGTTATTGTTTTTTCTTTTCTTTTCATAGTCTCTTTCAGATTGAAAGACAGAGACATAGGGAAAGATACTATGGCACAGAAACTTCCGTTGGGGGCTAAATTGAAATTTGGGTGCACATAATAAAAAAGCACACTATCCCAGTGAGATATCTTAACCTTTAGTAATTGTTGCTTTTTTTTGCACATTTATATATTTTTTTATATCCAGAACTATTTCAAAGATTTTCATCCAAATAACAAGCAACTAGAAGTAAGAAACAACATTTTGACCCCAAAAGCAGTCTTAGTGAACAGTTGGCATTTATTTTAAAAACAAATGGTTTGTTGACTTAAAGAGTTTAGTCCCTGATGAAACAATTTGAAAGAAGCAGTAGCACTGGGTTCATTAAATTCAAGAAATGATAAATTTCAGTTATTGGCACAAACATTAAGTATCTTGATATGTAGAGCCACAGTCTGACTGATAATAATGGTAAATTTGGGTTCATCATGACAAGATATTGAGAAATACATGAAATTTATGACATGTTAGGGTAATGTGGTATATCACTTAATTGATGAAAAAAAAATCTATCCTCTATGAGTCATGTTATGAAAACTGCTAGCAAAGAAAAAAAAACAGAGTCCAAAATTCAGGACAGATGGATGGAAACTTTAGAAGCAAATACTGATTAGGCTGCAGCAATTCTTTCAAAATTTCAGCTTCTTCCTGAAAGTGGTGGGAGTTGTTAACATTTGCATTTTCAACTTTGTGGAAGGGGAATTATAAGTGTTGATGGCTTGGTCATCCAAATTAAAAATGCAAAGCTGTCTTTATTTAAACTTTTTTTTTCTTTGCCACTGGGGTTATCACTGGGTCTCAGTGCCTGCATTACAGATCCACCACTTCCAGTGGCCATTTTTTTTCTTTCCATTATCATTTGATAGGATAGAGAGAAATTGTGAGGGGATGGGGAGAAAGAGGGAGAGAGGTAGACAGCTGCAGACCTGTTTCACCACTTGTGAAGTGGATTCCCTGCAGGTGGGGAGAGGGGGATAGAACCCTGGTCCTTTCACATGGTGCTATGTGCATTTAACTGGATGTACCACCACCAGAGATACTGATCTCTATGTACATACATCTCAGTTCTGTTGGTTCACAAAAGACCATAAATAAAAATAAAACCAGTGATTACATATATTTTTCTTTTTTAGTTCGACTTATTTATTAAATGGTGGTAGCAGCTTGCAAATCTTGATGCTTGTACATCTTTTCTTTCTAGGGATACTTTAGATCTTCTATATTGATTTCACATTGCTTGTTCTCTCAATTTTTCCAACTGATTGTGTCTACGCATCATGGGCCTTATCTTACTGCTTCTTTATATCCCTACTCATTTTTTAAAAATTTCTTTATTGGGGAATTAATATTTTACATTCGACAGTAAATACAATAGTTTGTACATGTATAACATTTCTCAGTTTTCCACATAAAAATACATCTGTCATACTTTTTGGACCTGTATTGTGGGAGGGGGCTCCCACCCAGAGTCTTTTACTTTGGTACACTATGCTAATTCCAGTTCAGATTCTATTTGTGTTTTCTCTTCTGATCTTGTTTTTCATCTTCTGCCTGAGAGTGAGATCATCCCATATTCATCCATATGTTTCTGACTTATTTATTTCACTTAGCATGATTTTTTAAAGGTCCATCCAAGATCAGCTGAAAATGGTTAAGTCACCAATTTTAATAGCTAAGTAGTATTTCTTTGTGTATATATATCACAACTTGCTCAGCCATTCATCTGTTGTTGGACACCTAGGTTGTTTCCAGGTTTTGGCTATTAACAAATTTTGCTGCTAGGAACATATATGTACACAGATATTTTTGGATGGGTGTGTTGGGTTCCTTAGGATATATCCCCAGGAGAGGAATTGCAGGATCATAGGGTAGGTCCATTTATAGCCTTCTGAGAGTTCTCCAGACTGATCTCCACAGAGGTTGATCCAATTAACATTCCCACCATCATTGCATGAGGGTTCCATTGACCCCACATCTCCAGCACTTGTTGCTGCTATCTTTTCTGGTGTATGACATTCTCACAGGAGTCAAGTGGTATCTCATTGTCTTTATTTGCGTTTCTCTGACAATCAAAGACTTGGAGCATTTTTTCATGTGTTTCTTGGCCTTTTGAATCTCTTTTGTGGTGAATATTCTGTCTATGTCCTTTCCCCATTTTTGGATGGGGTTATTTGTTTTCTTGTTGAGTTTGGAAAGCAATTTATATATTTTGGTTATTAGCCTCTTGTATGATGTATTGCATGTAGAGATCTTCTCTCATTTTGTGAGGGGTCTCTTGGTTTGGGTAGTGGTTTCTTTTGCTCTGAAGAAGCTTTTTAATTTGATGTAGTCCCATAGGTTTATGCTTGCCTTAGTCTTCTTTGTAGTTGGATTTGTTTCATTGAAGATGTCTTTAAAATTTATGTGGAAAACAGTTCTGCCAATATTTTCCTTTAAGTATCTGATAGTTTGTGGTCTAACATCCAAGTCCTTGATCCACTTGGAATTTACTTTTGTATTTGGTGAAATACAGTGGTTCAGTTTCATTCATCTGCATGTTTCAATCCATTTTTTCCAACACCATTTGCTGAAGAGACTCTGCTTTCCCATTTAATAGTCTGGGCACCTTTGTCAAAGATTAGATGTCCATAGGTGTGGGGGCTTACTTCTAGGCTCTCAGTTCTCTTTTTAAAAATGTTTTTATATTTATTTATTTTCCATTTTGTTGCCCTTATTGTTTAACATTGTTGTGGTTATTGATGTCATTGTTGTTGGATAGGACAGAGAGAAATGGAGAGAGTAGGGGAAGACAGAGAGGGGGAAAGAGAGACACCTGCAGACCTGCTTCACATTTGTGAAGTGACTCCCCTGCTGGTAGGGAGCTGGGGGCTCAAACAGGGATCCTTATGCCAGTCCTTGTGCTTTGTGCCATGTGCGCTTAACCCTCTGTGCCACCGCCCAACTCCCAAGGCTCTCAGTTCTATACCACTGGTCATTGTGTCTATTCATGTTCCAGTACCAAGCAGGTTTTATGACAATGGCCCTATAATATAATTTGAGATCTGGGAGTCTGATGTCCTCAGTTCTGTTCTTTCTTCTCAAGATTGTTTTGTCAGTTCAAGGTCTTTTCTGGTTCCAGATAAACATTTGTAGCATTTGTTCTATTTTCCTAAAAAATGTTATTGGGATCTTAATGGGGATGGAATGAAATCTGTATATGGGATTGGGTAGTGTATTCATTTTGATGATGTTAATTCTTCCAACTCATAAACATGGAATATCTTTTCACTTTGTGTCTTTTTCAATTTCCTTGATGTTAATTCTTCCAACTCATGAACATGGAATATATTTCCACTTCTTTGTGGCTTTTTCAATTTCCTTGAGTAGTGACTCATAATTTTCAGTATATAAGTCTTTCACTTCTTTCGTTAGGTTTATTTCTAGATATTTTATTGGTTTTGTTGCTATAGTAAAAGGAATTGATTTCTGGATTTCATCTTCTTCTAACTTAGTGTTTGCATAGAGGAATGCCACTGACTTTTGGATGTTAATTTTGTAGCCTGACACATTACTCTATTGCCTGATGATTTCCATAAGCTTCCTGCTGGATTCCTTAGGTTTTCTATGTATATTATCATGTCATCTGCAAATAGGGAGAGTTTGGCTTCTTCTCTTCCAATCTGTAACCCTTTAATTCCTTGCTCCAGACTGATTGCTATGGCAAGAACTTCCAACACTATGTTCAACAGTAATGGTGATGGTGGGCATCCCTGTCTACTACCTGACTTGAGGGGAAATGCTTCCTGTTTTTCACCATTGAGTATGGTGTTGGCTGTAAGTTTGCTATATATAGACTCTCACTTTCTTGAGGAATTTTCCATCTATTCCCATTTTTTTGTAGTGTTTTGATCATAAAGGGATGTTTGATTTTGTCAAAGGCTTTCTCTGCATCTATTGATATGACCATGTGGTTTTTGGTCTTGGTTTTATTGATTTTTTGGGTACGTAGATAGATTTACATATATTAAACCAACTTTGCATGCCTGGGATAAACCCTACTTGGTCATGAACAAACTTTTAAATATACTGCTGTATGATGTTGGCTAGAATTTTGTTCAATATTTTATCATTTATGTTTATCAGAGATATTGGTCTGTAGTTTTCTTTTTGGTTGTGTCCCTGTCTGCTTTTGGTATCAGAGTGATGTTGGCTTCATAGAAGCTGGAAGGGAGTATTCCAGTGTCTTCAATCTTCTGGAAGACTTTTAAAAGTAGAGGTATTAGTACTTCTTTGAAGGTTTTGTAGAGTTCATTTGTAAAACCATCTCATCCAAGACTTTTATTCTTGGGAAAGTTTTTGATAACTGTTTCAATTTCATTAGCTGTGATGTGCCTGTTCATATTATCTACTTCCTCTTTATTTAATTTTGGAATTTGGTAGGTATCTAGGAAATCATCCATTTCTTCCAGGTTCTCTAGCTTGGTGGCATATAGTTGTTCATAGAAGTCTTGCTGTTGAGCTAGCATCGAGAGAGGGAGAGATGACCCAGGAACTAAGCTCATGGTGGCAAAGCAATACAAATATTTATTCATTGGGGTGCCCCAGAGTCAGGCACTAGCACACCTGGTTATGCCATATGGTGCAAATTGCAATGGCCAGTCCACCTCTTGGTCTACATGCCCACCCTCCTCCAGGTTGGGACACGGAATAGACAAGACAGAAATGGAAGTGGCTTGACAATACCATACATGGTTAGGAAAGGGGCGGAGAAAAATGGAAGGGGCTGGAAAGCTAGGAACTTCCTTAGCAACTGTTGTGAGGGTTTTAACTGGTAGGATTAATAATAATACTCTAGAAGCAGGGAGGGCCTTGAGAGTAGAAAGAAGATAGATCAAAGGAATGGAATGGGTGGGGATCTTTCAGGCGAAACAAAGATCATGTAGATAAGCCGTAGTACCAGGGAATGTAGGGTGGAGCAGGATTAATGTCTTTAAGGTGGGAAAATGCAGAATGTTTTTGTGGGAGAGGGAAGACTTATGTGGCCACCAACCTTTTGAGCTTTGTGTGTCCCCCTTCTTGCTCAACCCCTCCATAGAGAGAGAGAGAATTACCAGGTGAACTCACCTCTCAGGTCAAGCCCTGCCCAGCTCCAGCACATCCCCACAACCTCCCTGCTTCTCCCCCTTTCTTTTTATCTAATGGCCATATTTAAATGGATCAATGTCTGCAAAATATTCCATTACTGACAGAGGAATAGCAGTGTAGGGGTGAACAGAAACCTTTTGGGCAGAAACCTAAATGATATCATGCAGGTGTTTTCAAAAGAACTGGAACAAGACAGGGAGTGACAAGTAGGAGAGCAACAAGAGCCAGTGTGAGGCCAAGGGGAGTCCTGGTGGGCTGAGGGGGCTGCCTGAGGGGCAGAGGCATGGGGCCCTGAGGGGCAAGAATCCATCCGGCACTGCAGCATCCTGAGGTATCTGGCTGCGAAGTCCATGGACTGCTGCAGTCGGTCTTTGAGAAGCCTAGTAGAGTAAAGGGAGTGTCCAAGAGCTCTACCAGCAAGTCCGATAGAAGCATCAGTTCAATGCCAATGACCAGGGGAAAAACGCCACACGTCTTACCTTGATGGGTGAGGACAGCCACTGGAATTTTGCTTTTCTGTAGAGAGTGAGATGAAACTGCAAAAGGTGACATGGGAAGCAGAAGCAAGAAGGGCAGACGGTGATGGGTGAGAGAAGGGCAGTAGGAAAGTTTCCGGGAACTAGGGTGATGAGAAAGTTTTTGTCCTTTGACTCTGGGAATCAGGTTCTTCAGACCATGCCAGGTCACATCATGAGTTTTGGGGGCATTGTAGTTGTGCCATCTTGTGAGCGATGACAGAGGGAAATGGTCCAAATGGATTTCTGTGGATTCCTGTGAAAGAAACATATACAAATCTGCTTCCCATGGTTAGCAGGGCATCTGGTTTGAATTTTTATAAATATTAAAAGAGGTTTAATATAGTTAGTGTCTTAGCCAACTGAATATTGGGGGATGTATCCCCCCTTTTTTCTTTATTTAATTAGGCCTTAGGTGTTTAGTGGGCCTATAATGACAAAACGAGATACACCAGTTAAGTGTAGAAAAATATGTGAATGCTGTTGTTAATTTACATAAGTTGTATATGGGGGAACTTCTTATATAGTTTAATATCTTACCATGTGAGCAGATGTTTCTTCATGTGAAGGCTTGACATAGCTGTAATCATTTACTTGTGAAGAAAAAAGTTGTATCAATTTAGAAGTTTACTATTATTGATGACTCAATGATTAGAATTGTTTTAAGTATCTTTATAATTTTGGAAGGCCTTTTTAGTATAACTTAGGGCTGTTTGAACTATTTAAGAGCAATAAAATGTGGAAAGGTAAAGTGAAGAACCATTGTTAGAAGCCTCAGGCATGAGAATTATTAGCATAACCATTGTGTGAATACCCAGGCTGTTTCTACCTCTTTAATTGAGAAGGTATTTGAGAGCTTTACATATCAATAACGTCTTTCCTACCTTTTGTCACACCCAGTTAAGATTGAGACACACCCTAGGTGTGCCATACCTATTTTGAGAGACTCTTTTTGATTTATAAAGAAAGTAAATTTAAAGGTTAACCTATTTATCCTCGTGTAGCAGTCTCTGTACAGCAGGCTCGTCAGACCAAATTTAGTTAAAATATATAGATTTTTAACAAATTTTTACCTTAGACTTTAAACAAACTCAGGTTACTTAGAGAGTTAACACATGTTAGTGACAGTGTTTCTTAGAACATTTACAATGCCAGTTTGATGCCAGATTTGCTGTGGATTAATTTCCACAAGATCAGTTCACAGGGCATTTTTTGGGGCCCTCCAAAAATGTCCTGTATAGAGAATTTGTATTTTAATTTTGGAGATGATGAATTGTCACATTAAATATTTATACTTTTACCTTAAATACTCAGTTACTTTAGCAAGTTAATTTTACTTTTATAAGAATGGTGTTGAAAACTCCTTCATTTAACTGGTAGGAATGTAGCTTCAAAGTTACACTTTTAACCTTAAAGTTAATGTTTACCAAACTTCAAACACACACATAAACATGTAGTCTATAACACACAAGAGGAGAAAAACTTTTGTTATGAAGACATATAATTTCAAACACAAATTTAGATCTGTACTGTCTTAGTTGAACCATTTTTCCTCACACAGTTTAAAACTAAATGTTTCACATTTATACCAAGATTAAAAAAAAATCAAAAGAGAAAAAAGAAAAACAAAAATTTTAGGACTGTTTCTGGATGTCTCCAGAAACCATGGCTGCATCCGGCATTTCTATATAAAGTCAATTAAGTTTCAGAGTACCCTGAACAAAATGGGTCGTACAAAACATTCAGTCATTCAACTCACTCACTTACAAAACACAACTGGCCAGTCATAGCATGGAGCAGGTGTTTACAGCTATAAAATTTTTACTGGCATAGTGACAGCAGACTGTTTGCCTTACCTGATACTTTCAAAGGGTGACCGGTGAAACAGACGGGTCAGATGGCAAGCTTAAGATAGTCAGAGAGAATGACGGGGGAGAGAGAAGCAGTAGGGAAGTTTTCTTTTTGGGCTCTGGTAACTAGCTTTCTCAAGTCCTGCCATGTCACATTATGGGTCCTGGAGGGTGTCCTGCACCTAATCCTCTTGCAGTGTTTCTTGTTCTTCAGGGATAGCAGCACCATCTTGTGGGCATTGCTAGACATGGCAGGCAGGAAGCCAGACAAGTTTTGAGTAATCCTGTGGAAACATGCATGCAAAACCCCCACCCCTGGTCAATAGGGGATTAGGCCCTTTCCAGATTTTATCGAGGGGGTCTTTCCATTTGACCTTAATAGCTGGGAGGGTGGAAGGTGTTTCCCAATGAAGAATAATAGGTTGTCTCAAATTATTGTAAATATTAAAGAGGTTTAATGTAGTTAAGGCTTTTGCCAACTGGATATTGGGGTGTATATTCCTCCTTTTTCTTTATTTAATTGAGCCTTAAGGGTTTGATGGGCCCTCTTGACAATGCCTTGTCCCTGAGGGTTATAGGGAATGCATGCAGTGTGAGTAATGTTCCAGAGGGAGCAGAAGTCCTTAAATTGTTTACTGGTAAAAGTAGGACCATTGTCCGTTTTAATTTGAAGATGTGTGCCCATTACAACAAAACAGGAGAGCATATGGATTATAAGCTTTTTTGAGCTTTCTCTGGTCTGAGCAGTAGCCCTGGATGGTCTATCAAGTTGAGAAAATAGGGTGTTGAAGTCCCCTACTATGACTATGTTGCTGTTAATATATTGCTGTAGCTCTTTCAGTAGATGTTTGATGTATTTATATGGCTTCTCATTGGGTGCATAGATGTTAATAATTGTTAAATCCTCTTGATTGACTGATCCTCTGAGCATTAAATAATGTCCATCCATATCTTTTTAATTTTATTGATTTTAAAGTATATTGTGTCATATATGAGCGTAGTCCCTTTTTTGTGGTCCATTGCCTTGTATGATAGTTTTCCATCCTTTCACTTTGAGTCTGTGTTTGTCTTTATGTGTTTCCTATAGACAGCAATATTGTTGGGTTGCATTTTCTGATTCCTACTCTGTCCCCTTTAATAGGTGAATCCAGGCCATTGATATTTATTGATATCAAAGATTGAAGATATTTTAATGCCATTCTTGTAGAGTTTTAGAGTGTTCTGATAGATGACCTATTTATGGTGGTCTGACTGTTTATAGGAGACCTTTAAGAACTTCTTTCAGGGCAGGCTTGGTGATAGTTGATTCGTTCAACTGTTGCTTGTCTGAGAAGGTTTTTATGCCTCCATATAGTCTTAATGACAGTCTAGCAGAATACAGTATTCTTGGTTGAAAGTCTTTCTCATTGAGAACTCGATAGATATCTTTCCATTCCCTTCTGGCCTGTAGTGCTTATGTAGAGAAGTCTGCTGCTAATCTTATGGGTTTTCCTCTGTAGATGACTCTTTGTTTTTCTCTTGCAGCCTTCAGGATCCTTTCTTTATCCTCATTCCTTTCCATTCTAAATATGATGTGTCTTGGTGTCTTTAAGTCTGGGTTAATTCTGTTTAGGACCCTCTGGGTTTCTTGAACCTTTATGTCTTTGATGTTGTCTAGACTAGAGAAGTTCTCAGCTATTAAGTCCTGAAGAATGCTTTCTTCCCCTCCCTCTCTTTCTTCCTTTGGTAAGCCAATAATTTGTATATTATTTCTTTTGAAGTCATTCCATAGGTCTCTATTGTTTTTTCAGTATCTCTTTTTGAGATCTCTTACTCATCCTTGATATTGCTAATTCTGTCTTCAGCCTAATTTATTCTATTCTCTCTCTCCTCTACTGTTTTCTGGAGTTCACTTATTTTGTTACCCTGTTCTGATACTGTTTTAGCTTGTTCAGCTAGTTGTTTTGTTAGCTCAGTTATTTCAGCTTTCAGCTCTCTAATATAATTATCTTGAGATAATTAAAGTTTTCTTCCAGAGTCTCATTGGTTATTTATGCATTTCTGATTACAATTCTTTCAAACTCTACTCACTCCTTTGATTATTTACTTAACTACTGTTCAGATGTTGATCTCATTATTTTTTGCTTCAATGTTTGGGGGGCTTTTAGCTGGACTCTTGCCTTGGTTCATTTCTCCAGTATTTCATTCTTGTTGGTTTAATCATTCTATATAGTATGTTAGTATGTTATGAGGTCCCTCTCTCAGTACTTTTCAAATTACTGATCACTTTTGCCTGGATTCACTTGTGTCTAAGTAAGGTACTTAAAGCGTTCACAGTTGTGGAAATTGACAGTTGTTTCAATATTATTTTAGTCCCTGAGTTGAAGCATAGTGGCTTAAAAAATCATCTTTTGTTCTTTTTCTTCCCTTGTAGGCTATGGGAGCCTGAGGGCTTTTAAACTATAAGTAGGCTTCTTAGCTTAATCCTTCACTCCTGACCAAAAGATAAAGTATGGTGGGGGGAGAGATAATCCAGTGGTTATGCAAAGAGACTCTCTCACTCCAAGGATCCAAAGCTCCAGGCTCAATTCAGCTTCTCTGCCAAGCTGGGCAGCACTGCTGGACCCTGTGAGTTTCTAAACAAGTCCTGTTTATAGTCTGTAATTTCTGAGGCAACTATTCACTATGTTCTCATCAGGAGAACAAGATGGAAAGGCTCCTACCACACAGCCCCACTACTAGGCCACAAAGGTCTAGATCTTCTCCTGAGTTTCCTCATCAGTTCTTTGTCCCTCTGGTGTCAGCATAGGGCCTCCCCACTGCTGCTCCAGCCTCTGAAGGTTGCAGCAATGGAGACTCACAGTTGTATTTGGTGAGTCTTAGTGGAGTCCTCTTCTCCCTTCAGTCTTTTTGTTCGTGAAACAGACTGGAGGTGGTGGCTCAACTGGTAAACTGCTGGACTGTTTCCACTTAATCTCTCCCTTGGATCCTCTCTTTCCACAAGCCACACATGTTTGCACTCACTGGTTATTTGCTGGGTTCCTGAAGTTGTTCTAATCCTTCCTTGCTGCAGTCCCAGATGATCTCCTTTAGTATTCCTAGTTGACCCAGGAGAGGAGAGGCAACACAGCTCCTGCTGCTCTCTAGCCCTACCTCTGGAACCTTCCCCTACTCACTTTTTTAATGGATGCCAGATACTATGAAATTTACCTTGTTGGTTCCTGAATATTTTTGTAGTCTTGTAAATATCACTGAGTTTTGTTTTAGCACACAGTTTAGTTACTTGGAAATGTTTTGACCTTTTTGGGGACTTGGGCTGGGGCAACCTTTAGACTCAGGCTATTTTCTACCTCTAATAAGGCACTACTCTTCTGAATATCCTTTTCAGTGTCTGTGAATTATGATTTTGACCATAATTTCTTGATAATTTATCCTACCTTGATAAATAAATGTAGGAACAATTTCTAGTCTCATGTGAGGACCATGGATTCTTCTGTCTAGTCTCTTTTGTGGTAGCTTTCCTTAGCTTTAGGTAATATCTCCACTTGCATGAACTTAGTTGAAGACTTGAAGGATATCCTATGCAGATGTCTGAAGTTCTCTCTGTGTATAGCTTTCTTTGGTACTTTTCTACTGTTGAAGGATAAATTCAGTTTCTGTGATTCCATCTTGTATAAAAGTGGAAGTCCTATTGTTTCTCTTGTCATATGAGGTAAGTTCACTAGACAGGGTCTCTCTGCTAAAATATGTCAGGAATTTGTGGCCTAAAAAGGATCAGAGAAGAATTAAATCTTACTGTATGAACTCATTATTTATTCATGCAACTGCACAGACACATATTTTTTCTGTTCAGTAATGAACCTAGACTACATTCCTGAGAAAGTTTTATTCTCATCAACCCACCCACCCATCACTGGCAAAATAATTTAAATTTAGTAAAACTCAATTGTTTGAAAATAGCAGAGAATAAGACAGACTTAGTAACTTTCTTCTGGGAGTATTTGTTCTTGATGGGAAGATAGCTGATGATCTGTATGCTTACTTGTGATAGATGCTATGAAAGAAAAGAAAGGATGTTAGAACACTTTTTTAAAAAAAAATTATTTATTTTTTCCTTTTGTTGCCCTTGTTGTTTTATTGTTGTAGTTATTACTGTTGTTATTACTGATGTCCTTGTTGTTGGATAGGACAGAGAGAAATGGAGGGAGGATGGGAAGAGAGAGATGTGGGAGAGAAAGATAGACACCTACAGACCTGCTTACCACTTGTGAAGCGACTCCCCTGCAGATGGGGAACTAGGAGCTCCCACCAGGATCTTTATGCTTTTCCTTGTTCTTTGAGCCATGTGCCTTTAACCTGCTGCACTACCACCCAACTCCCCTGGGAGAACACTTAAGTAGGGGTCTAACCTGAGCTGGAGAATTACATTTCCCTGTGGAGGTGACATGTAAACTGGAACTTACAAAAAGGTGATTATAAGAAGACTGTTTTTCTCTATAGGATTGGTATTGTTCCAAAAAGAATTTATTGAGTATTTAACACAAAAATTCTGTCTGATAATGAAAACATATTTGATTTATTACCTGAGAAGACTAATTTCAGCTGCACATAAAGTCAGTAGAATGGGAAGTGTGCATCAGAACTTTACTAAGTTGTTAGATATAGACTAGAAATTACTGGTTGAAATGTTAGTATTGATTCTTTTTGGGTGACAGCATTTTGGGAGGCTTTTTTTCCTTTATCTTTTTGTCTTATTTAAGTTTTCTGATGAGAACATGCATGGCTTTTGTACTCAGAAATAAAAATAAAGGTAAGCAAAAGTGAAGAGAAAATGGAATATAATGTAGGTGTTGTTATTTAATAGGTTTATCATTTTAAGTACCACATTGTGATCATGTGTCATATGATAAAACACTGTTGTTATTTTCAAACACATATTCTCAAGCTGGTCAAATGAACTATTTTGCCAAGCATTTTAAGAACAAATGCAAAAGGAGATTTTGTTTTCAATTTATATAAAATATGAAACTTTTCCTTGCTTCTGGTTTCGAATGACATGTGCTGATATACTTGGTGTGGTAAGAAAGCTTGTCTGCGAATACTTATCTTTTTACACCATTGTGGTTTTGTTGGCATGTAGAGAGCATGGTAGCTTCAGTTCTAGAAGATTTGTGTGACAAGGTCAGAGGGAAGGAGACTGAACAAAAGGTTCTCTGTATACTTTTTTTTCTGCCCCCAGGGTTATTGCTGGGGCTCAGTGCCTGCACCATGAACCCACTGCTCCTGGAGGCCATTTTTCACCATTTTTGTTGCCCTTGTTGTTGTAGCCTTGTTGTGGTTATTATTGTTGTTGTTGATGTCATTCGTTGTTGAATAGGACAGAGAGAAATAGAGAGAGGAAGGGAAGACAGAGAGGGGGAGAGAAAGATAGACACCTGCAGACCTGCTTCACCACCTGTGAAGCGACTCCCCTGCAGGTGGGGAGCTGAGGGCGGGTCCTTGCGCTTTTCGTCACATGTGCTTAACCCACTGTGCTACCTCCTGACCCCCTGTGTACTATTTTTTAAGAAGATATTGTTATTGGGGGGATTGGTTTACAGTAAGCATTTGTAGTTTTTTTTTTCAATTTTCTGTAAAACACTTTCACCCCCATTCTATGTCCTTCTCTACCATCATGCACCAGGGCTAAAGACCCCCCTCCCCCCAGAGTCCTTTACTTTGGTACAATACACCAACCCAGTCCAAGTTCTATTTGGTGTTTTCCTTTTTCTATTCTTAGTTTTCAACTTCTGTCTCACAAATGAGATCATCTCATATTCCTCCTTCTCTTTCTGGTGTATCTCACTTAACATGATTCCTTTGAGTTCTATCCAAGATGAGGTAAAGAAAGGGAACTGCTATGTTTTTTAATTTATTATTTATTTATTATTGGGTAGACATAGAATTTAAGAGAGGAGGAGGAGAGAGACAGAGACCCCTGTAGTCCAGCTTCACTATTCGGAATCTCCCCCCCCCCCCGCCCCGCAGGTGGGGGACGGGGGCTTGAACCTGAGTACTTGAGCATTGTAATGTAACCAGTTGTGCCACCGCCTGCCAGGCCCCTGTGAACTACTATTTTTAAGTAGAACTCTAAGATTAGAATCATGGGCTCTCTAGGGTTTTTCTTTGTTGTTGTTGTTGTTTTTAAAATAGTCTATTTAAAGTTATTTTTATTTATTTTAATAGAGACAGAAACTGAGGGAAGAGAGAAATGGGGGGAGGGAAACCAGCAGCACTGCTTCACCACTTGTGAAGCTTCCCTTCTGAAAGTGGGGACCAGGGACTTGAACCCAGGACCCTGTGCATGGTAACATACTTTCTACCAAATGTGCCACCACATAACCATGGATGCTTTCAGTTTTTTTTTCTTCTGATTTATTCATTTAATTTGTGAATACCAGTAGGTTATGAGACTGTAAGATTACAGTGTGTAGTTCCAGACCGTCAAAGTTCTTTGGCATCTTTATTGATGTAAAAGCCTTGTTTGAGTCTTTAATCCCAAATAATAGTCATTGGCTATCTCAATAGTTCAGAGGAAGAAAAGAAAGGTAGTTCTTTTTTTCTTAATTTTGTTTTATTATATTTATTTTTTATTTACTGGATAGAGACAGCCAGAAGAGGGGAGGGGGTGATAGAGAAGGAGAGACAAAGAGACAGAGAGACACCTGAAACACTGCTTCACCTCTTACAAAGCATTCCCCCTGCAGGTGGGGTCTGCGGGCTCAAACCTGGGACCTTGTGCATTGTAACATGTGTGCTCAACCAGGTGCACCACCACCTGGCCAAAGAAAGGTAGTTTTAAGGAAACTCTGAAGGAACTATCTTCACTGAATTCCCTATTCAATGCTTACTCAATTTTAATGAAAAATAGTTGATATACATCACTGTATAAGCTTAAGGCATACAGCATAGTGATATGACCAACCTATATTGTGAAATTATTACTGAAATAAGTTAGTATCCATGTGTTACAGGAGTATACATTAAAAGCAAAAAAAAAAAAAAGAAAAAGAAAGAAAAGAAAATGAAATTCAGACCATGTAATCAAGTTGAAAACGTATTTAATGCAATTATTTTGACTTAGCTCTATTGTACCTAGAATATAGATGCATTCTGCACATGGGCAAACAAGGTCACTACAGGTAAATGACTTGAGGGATATGGATGAGGTTAGTTAACCACTTAGTTGCTGGCAAACTTTATGTTCAGTTAGCTATTCTGAGCTCATTGTTTCCTCTATACTGTGCACTGAACTCATTCATTTTTGGTAGGCTAAAACCAGATTATTATTTCCCTCTTTTGTTCTTCTTCCCCCCCCCCAGGAAAATGATGGATATAGCATCTTTTTAGGGTTAGTTTTACTTATATATTCATCTTTAAATGCATTTTTATCCAAATACTTAAGGAAATCAAATTTGCACAAAAGAGTATGTTGAGAATTAAGGGTAAAGTAGTAAACAAGGAGTCATAGACCATTCTTTAGGACAGTCTTGTAGTAAACATGACTATCTGACAGTTAGACAGCTACATAGAGGCTGAATGGTAGTGCACCTGGTTGAGTGCACACATTACATTGCTCAGGAACCTGGGTTCAAGCCCTGTTTCTCCATCTGCATGGAGAGAAGCTTCATGAGCAGTGCAACAGTACTGAAAATCTCTTTCTCTCTCACATTTTTAAAAATTAATTTTTATTGATTTATTAATGATCAACAAGAACATAGGATAAAAGGGGTACAATTCCAAAAAATTCCCACCACCAGAGTTCCACATCCCATCCCCTCCATTGAAAGCTTTCCTATTCTTTATCCCTCTGGGAGTATGGACCCAGGATCATCATGGGGTATAGAAGGCGGAAGGTCTGGCTTCTGTAATTGCTTCTCTGCTGGACATGGGCATTGGCAGGTGAATCCATATTCCCAGCCTGTCCCTCTCTTTCCCTAGTGGGGCATCCCTCTGGGGAGGTGGTGGGACTCCAGGACACATTGGTGGGGTCATCTTCCCAGGGAAGTCAGGTTGGTGTAATGGTAGCAGCTGAAACTTGGTGGCTGAAAAAGCAATACCATATAAAGCAGAACAAATTGTTTAATAATCAGGAGTGAAAGGTAAGAATATAGCAAATGAGATTTGGGGTCTCCATTTTGGAAAAGACTAGTAGGTCTATATTAGGTGTATTCCAAGGGGCCCATGAATTTATTAATTTTTTAACAATAATTTTTGTTATCTTTATTTGTTGAATAGAGGCAGTCAGAAATTGAGAAGAAAGGGGGAGATAGGGAAAGAGACAGAGAGACATCTGTAGCCCTGTTTCACCACTTGTGAAGCTTTCCCCCTGTAGGTTTTGCACTGTAGTGTGTGTACTCAACCAGGTGCACCACTGCTGGCCCCAAATTTGCTAAATTTTGCCTGAGCCTGACAACTAACATACAGGTGGGCTAAAGATATTGTTTGGGGAGGTGGTGTCAGAGTTGGAGATGGGACTAGAAAGCTGGATTGGGAAAGAGAGTAGCTCCCAAATATGGGAAAAGTCTATAAATATCGTTAACTGTAGACCCCATTGATCTGATCTGGGGCCCATATTTAGCACAGGAACCTGTGTAACCTCTGCAGCCCTGTGGGTCTGAGCTTGCATTCTGTGGTTACAACTAGGAACATTCTGCATCCAATCTAGGATGTCTTTCTGGAGTGGCAGAGTATGTTGACCTAGCCTCCCTTTGGAGAATGGAACATTCCCTATCGTTGTTGTCTCACCTTGAGGGCAAGGTCTTATAGGGATGCACAAAGGGGTCCATTATATTGTTCCTGATGGAGATGGCCAGTGATGGTGGAGAGAGGGAACTGCTAAGTCAATGGATCCAGTACCTCCTCGACATGTTTCACCTTGGGCTGTGTCCACAGACACCAGGCCTGGGATGTCAACCTTCCAGCTCCAATACTCTGGTGAGACCTTTCCTAGATGATAGGACTCCTTAATTCCATTTTGGATGGCACACTTTGTAATGAAGCCGCAGAACCTACATATAGACCAAGAGCCATGAGATAAAGCACATGTGCACATGCACCTATAAGCTAGGGGAAAAATATACACCTTAAAGTAAAAGTGCACAATAGTTTGCAGCAACTCAGTAAGTGCAGCAAGCAAGTAGAAAGACCTAAAAAGGAAATTATAGATTATGTAATCAAATAGTTTCTACATAGACCTAGATACTCTCCTCACCTACTTCTTCCCCCCTTTTTTCTTTCCTTTTTTTTTTTTAAAAAAATTGTTTATAAAATAGAAACACTGACAAGACCATAGGTTAAGAGGGGTATAATTCCACACAATTCCTGCCACCATATTCCATCCCCTCCCCTGATAGCTTTCTTATTCTTTAACCCTCTGGGAGTATGGATTCAAGGTCATTATGGGGTACAGAATGTGGAAGGTCTGGCTTCTGTAATTGCTTCCCTCCCTGCTGAACATGGGCTTTGACAGGTCAATCCATACTCCCAGCTGGTCTCTCTCTTTCCCTAGTGGGTCAGGGCTCTGGGGAAGCAGTGCTCCAGGACACATGGGTGGGATCATCTGTCCAGGGAAGTCCGGTTGGTATCATGTTAGCATCTAGAACTTGGTGGCTAAAAAAGGAGTTAACATATAAATCCAAACAATTTTCTGACTAATCATGAACCTAAAGCTAAGAATATCGCACATGAGGATTTGGAGTCTCCATTTTGTAAATAGCTAGTAGGTATTTTTAAGTATGTTCAAGGGGCCCACGACTTTACTAGTTTTTCCTTGAGCCTGACATCTGATATGCAGGTGGACCTAAGTTATTGTTTGGGGAGATGATGTCATGGCTGGACAAAGGGCTGGAAAGCTGGATCAGGGAAGAGAATAGCTCTGAAATATGGTAAAGGTGTATAAATATTGTTGACTGTAAACCCCATTGATATGATATGGGCCCATATTCAGCATAGGAGCCTATGTAACCTTTGCATCCCTGTAGATCTGAGCTTGCATTCTATGCTCATGAGTAGGAATGTTCCAAGTTTTACCAATTTCAGGACCCATCTTCCTCAGGTGGTAGATAGAGTATGTTATCCAATCTCCCTTCGGAGGATGAAATATTCTCTACCATTGTTGATCCGCATTGAGGGCAAGGTCCTATGGAGGCCCACAAAGGGTCCATTATGCTGTTCCTGATCTCACCTACTTCCTATTTCACTTCCCTCTATCACCCTGAAGCTAACTTTGTGAGACAAATTAGGGACTACAATAGCTGGATGAGGACAAGAGTCCAGCATAGTTTAAAGATAGCCATTTTGGTCACTACCAGGCCACCTCATCACCTGGAGACCTACTCAGGAAATCCTGGGATTCTCACACAGACATGATGGGCCTAGACCTCTAGTGAATCTCTCTCTACCATCGATGGTTATCTCCATCAGGAACAGCATCTCTCATTTGTTCTTTTTTTCCTTCAGGGTTATCACTAGAGCTAAATGCTGGTTCTATGAATCCACTGCTTCTGGCATTTATTTTTTTTCCATTTTATTGGATAGGACAGAGAGAAATTGGGAGGGGGAGGAGAAGCTAGAGAGGGAGAGAGAAAGACATCTGCAGATGTGCTTCACTGCTTGTGAAGCTTTCCCCTGTGAATATGGGGACCCAAGATGGGGTGGGAAGTTGGGGTAGTCTCAAACCTACATCCTTAGGTGGTCCTTGTCCTTAGTACTATGCACTGAACTAGGTGCGCTACCACGCCCATTCATCCTATCACCCCTTCCCTCTCAACTTCTCTCTACCTCTATCCTAAATAACCAAAATAATTAATTTAAAGATTTTTTTTCCCACTGGTGAAACTGTTTATTTTTATTTTTATTTTTTTTTAAATTTTTTATTTAAGAACGGATTAGTGAACAAAACCATAAGGTAGGAGGGGTACAACTCCACACAATTCCCAACACCCAATCCCCATAACCCACCCCCTCCCCTGATAGCTTTCCCATTCTCTATCCCTCCATGGGAGCATGGACCCAGGGTCGTTGAGGGTTGCAGAAGGTAGAAGGTCTGGCTTCTGTAATTGCTTCCCCGCTGAACATGGGTGTTGACTGGTCGGTCCATACCCCCAGTCTGCCTCTCTCTTTCCCTAGTAGGGTGTGACTCTGGGGAAGCTGAGCTCCAGGACACATTGGTGGGGTCTTCAATCCAGGGAAGCCTAGCCAGCATCCTGGTGGCATCTGGAACCTGGTGATTGAAAAGAGAGTTAACATATGAAGCCAAACAATTTGTTGAGCAATCATGGATCCCAAGCTTGGAATAGTGGAGAGGAAGTGTTAGGGAGGTACTCACTGTAAACTCTAGTGTAGTCCTGCTTTCAGGTATATATTTTGCAGTAGTTTATGGATACGTGTGCACATAAGCTCTCTCTCACAGAAACTGGTGTATATCTAGGTTATGGGACTTTGTTAGAAAGTGAACTACCTGAGATGAAATTAGAGTGTACTATTAAAGGAAAGGTCTCACCCGAGTAGTGAAGCTGAAGGGTTGTCATTCCACAAGTGAAGTCTCTGGATACATTCTGAGGTGAAGCATGTTGAGGTAGCAATCGTTGCTTTGGTTAGGTTGTGATCGGCAGATGCAATGTTATTTGGTTTGGATTGGGAGATGCATATGGGAAAGTGGGCCCTATCCAAGGGTTCCAGGACTGGGGGAAGTAGGGGCTCTATAGTGAAGATGTGAGGTTCCTGCTGTCTTAGGGTTCAAAAAGACAATCAATAGTTAATATTATCATCACATTATTTGTTAATTGGGTTAACTTTGAAAAGTCCCTTTGTTATGGTTTGCTGGACAGTACCCAGTATCTTGTATATAGCTGTGCTATTGGAAGCTTCTAATCTACTTGGTCTAGGCTTTTGAGAGAGTCCGCATATCAAATACATAGCCTATATATTAAAAAGATTCAGTTTGTCTTTTGAGAAACTTTAAGACATACAATTGATTTCCCCCTCTCATATTAATTAGCTACTGATTTATATGTCTAAATTTTGCTAGGAGTGTACATAAACACCATTCCCACCACCAAAGGACTGTGACCCATCCCTCCCACCCACTCCCACCCCCCACTGGCCCAGGAGCTACATGCCTACCCCTCACCACTGGGTTTTTACTTTGGTGCCCTACTTACAATTTGATCAGGTCCTGCTTTTAGTTTCCCTTTCAGATCTTCTTAGTCAGCTTCTGTTGATGAGTGGGATCATCCCACACTCATCTTTATCTTTCTGACTTAGTTCATTTAACATAATTCCTTCTAGCTCTGTCCAAGATGGGTCAGAGAAGGTGGGTTCATTGTTCTTGATAGCTGCATAGTATTCCATTGTGTATATATACCACAGCTTTCTCAGCCACTCATCTGTTGTTGGGCACCTGGGTTGCTTCCAGGTTTTAGCTATTATGAATTGTGCTGCTATGAACATAGGAGTACACACCTCTTTTTGGTTGGGTGTTATGGAGTCCTTGGGGTATAACCCTAAGAGAGGAATTATTGGGTCATATGGAAGGTCCATGTCTAGCCTTCTGAGAGTTTTCCAGACTGCTCTCCACAGAGGCTGTACCAATTTACATTCCCACCAGCAATGTAAAAGGGTTCCTCTGTCCCCACATCCTCTCCAGCATTTGTTGCTGCTGTCCTTTTTGATGTATGCCATTCTTACAGGAGTGAGGTGGTATCTTAGTGTTGTCTTGATTTGCATTTCTCTGACAATCAGTGACCTAGAGCAGTTTTTCATATGTTTGTTAGCCTTTTGGATCTCCTCTGTGGTGAATGTTTTGTTCATTTCCTCTGCCCATTTTTGGATGGGGTCATTTGCTTTTTTGCGGCTAAGTTTGCTGAGCTCTTTATATATTTTGGTGATTAGTTTCTTGTCTGATGTCTGGCATGTGAAGATCTTCTCCCATTCTGTGAGGGGTCTCTCTGTTTGTTTAATAGTTTCTTCGGATGTGCAGAAGCTTTACAATTTGATGTAGTCCCATTGGTTTGTTTCTGCTTTGGTCTTCCTTGCAATTGGGTTTGATTCATCAAAGATGTCCTTGAGGTATATGTGGGAAAGTGTTTTACCAATGTTTTCCTCTAAGTATTTGATTGTTTCTGGTCTGACATCTAGGTCTTTGATCCATTTGGAGTTGATTTTTGTTTCTGGTGAGATAAAGTGGTTCAATTTCATTCTTCTGCATGTTTCAACCCAGTTTTCCCAGCACTATTTATTGAAGAGAGCCTCCTTTTTCCATTTAATCCTTTGGGCCCCCTTATCAAAGATTAGATGCCCATAGGTGTTGGGATTTACTTCTGGGATTTCAATTCTGTTCCACTGGTCTGTATGCCTATTTTTGTTCCAGTACCATGCTGTTTTGATGATGATGGCTTTATAATATAGTTTAAGGTCTGGGAGTGTGATGCCTCCATTTCTGTTTCTTTTCCTTAAGATGGTTTTGGCAATTCTAGGTGTTTTCAGGTTCCTGATAAATGATTGTAGTGTTTGTTCTATTCTCTTAAATAAGCCTGGTGGAACTTTGATGGGTATTGCATTCAATTTGTATATGGCTCTGGGGAGAATATTCATTTTGATGATATTTATTCTTCCAATCCATGAGCATGGGATATCTTTCCATTTCTTGGTATCAGTTTCTATCTCCTTGAGTAGCGACTCATAGTTTTCAGTATACAAGTCTTTCACTTCTTTGGTCAACATTATTCCTAGGTATTTGATTGATTTTGCTGAAACAGTATATGGGAGTGATTCTGGATGTCTTCTTCTTCAGATTTAGTGTTTGCATAAAGAAATGCCACTGATTTTTGGACATTGATTTTGTAGCCTGATACCTTGCTATATTGCCTAATAACTTCCAGTAATTTTCTACTGGATTCTTTCGGTCTTTCTATGTATACTATCATATCATCTGCAAATAGTGAGAGCTTGACTTCTTCCCTTCCAATCTGTATCCCTTTGATTTCTTTCTCTTGCCTGATTGCTATGGCAAGAACTTCCAATACTATGTTGAAGAGTAACGGTGACAGTGGACAGCCCTGTCTAGTCCCCGATCTGAGGGGGAATGCTTTCAGCTTCTCTCCATTGAGTATGATGTTGGCTGTAGGTTTGCTATATATAGACTCCACTATCTTGAGGAATTTCCCATCTATTCCCATTTTCTGTAGAGTTTTGAGCATGAATGGGTGTTGGATTTTGTCAAAGGCTTTCTCTGCATCTATTGAGATAATCATGTGGTTTTTAGCTTTGCTTTTATTGATGTGATGAATGACATTGATTGATTTACGGATGTTGAACCAGCCTTGCATTCCTGGGATGAATCCCACTTGGTCATGATGAACAATCTTTTTGATGTGTTGCTGTATCCGGTTGGCCAAGATCTTGTTTAATATTTTGGCATCTATGTTCATCAGAGATATTGGTCTGTAGTTTTCCTTTTTTGTTCTGTCCCTATCAGCTTTTGGTATCAGGTTGATGTTGGCTTCATAAAAGGTGGAAGGGAGTATTCCTGTTTCTTCAATCTTATGGAATAGCTTAAGAAGTATGGGTATTAATTGTTTCCTGAAAGTTTTGTAGAATTCATTTGTGAAGCCATCTGGTCCAGGACTTTTGTTGTTGGGGAGATTCTTAATAACAGTTTCAATTTTTTTGTCTGTGATTGGTGCATTTAGATTTTGTAGTTCTTCTTGGTTCAGTTTTGGAAGTGCATAGGTTTCTAGGAATTGTTCCATTTCTTCCAGATTCTCTAGCTTGGTGGCATATAGTTCTTTATAGAAGTTTCGCAGAATTCTCTGGATTTCTGTGGTGTCAATTGTGATATCTCCTGCATCGTTTACAATTCTATTAATTTGAGTCTTCTCTCTTTTTGTTTGGTGAGTCTGGCTAGGGGTTTGTCAATTTTGTTTAATCTTTCAAAGAACCAACATTTGGCTTCATTGATCTTTTGTATGGTTCTTTTATTTTCGATGTCGTTTATTTCTGCTCTAACTTTAGTGATTTCTGTCCTTCTGGTTGCTTTAGGGTTCCTTTGTTCCTCTTCCTCTAAGTCCTTGAGGTGTGTAGTAAGGTCGTTCATTTGGGCTTCTTCTTGGTGTTTAATATGTGATTGTATGGCTATAAGTTTCCCTCTCAGTACTGCTTTCGCTGTGTCCCAAATATTTTGATAGGTTGTGTCTTCATTTTCATTAGTTTCCAGGAACATTTGAATTTCCTGTTTGAGTGAGTCTCTGACCCAGTGGTTCTTAAGGAGCATGTTGTTTAGTTTCCAAATTCTATGTCTTTTAATAATTTTCCGTTTGTTGTTAAAAGTTAGTTTTACTCCACTGTGGTCTGAGAAGATACTTGGGATGATTTCAATGCTCTTGAATTTATTGATGCTGTCTTTGTGGCCTAACATGTGGTCTATCCTTGAGTATGTGTTATGTGGATTTGAAAAGAAGGTGTATTCCATTTTTTTGGGGTGGAGGAGTCTGAAAATGTCCAAGAGGTCTAATCTGTCAATCTCTTCATTCAATTCTCTTGTATCTTTATTGGTTCTCTGCTTTGTTGATCTGTCTAAGTGTGAGAGTGGGGTATTGAAGTCTCCCACTGTTATTGTATTACTATTGATGTATTTTTGAAATTCTTTCAGTAGATGCTTAATGTATTTAGATGGTCCCTCGTTGGGTGCATAGATGTAATAATTGTTAAGTCTTCTTGGTTGATTGATCCTCTAATCATTATGTAATGTCCTTGCCTATCTTTTATTACTTTATTTTATTTAAAATCTATCGTGTCTGAGATGAGAATGGCTGTTCCTGCCCTTTTTTGTGGACCGTTAGCCTGTATGATAGTTTTCCATCCTTTCACTTTAAGTCTGTGTTTATCTTGTTGTGACAGATGGGATTCTTGCAAGCAGCATATGGTTGGGTTATGGTTTCTGATCCATCCCCCTACCCTGTGCCTTTTGATGGGTGAGTTTAAGCCATTGACATTTATTGATATTATGGATTTAATGTAATGTAGTGCCATTGTTCTAAAAAACTATTTGTTTACTCTGATATATTACAAGTATTATAGTGATGTTCTTGTTTATAAGAGGTCTTTTAGTACCTCTTTCAGGGCCGGCTTGGTGATAGTTGCCTCCTTTAACTGTTGTTTGTCTAAGAAGGTTCTGAGCCCTCCATCTAGCTTGAATAAAAGTCTAGCAGGATATATTATCCTTGATTGAAACCCTTTTTCATTCAGGGCTCGATAGATATCTTGCCACTCCCTTCTGGCTTTTAGAGTTTGAGTTGAGAAATCTGCAGAAAGTCTTATGGGTTTTCCTCTGTATGTGACTTTTTGTTTCTCTCTTGCAGCCTTTAGGATCCTTTCTTTATCCTTACTTCTTCTCATTGTGACTATGATGTGTCTTGGTGTTTTCAGGTCTGGGTTGATTCTGTTTGGTACTCTCTGGGCCTCTTGCACCTTGATATCCTTTCTGTTATTCAGGTCTGGGAAATTTTCTTGTATTATTTCCTCTAGAATGTTTGCTTCCCCCTTCCTCTCTTTCTTCCTCTGGCAGGCCAATTATATGAATGTTACTTCTTTTGAGATCATCCCATATGTCTCTGTTGTTGTTTTCAGTGTCTCTCAATCTCTTTTTAAGCTCTTTCACCTCTTTCTTAGTTTTCTCTAA
This sequence comes from Erinaceus europaeus, assembly GCF_950295315.1. Classification (NCBI taxonomy): domain Eukaryota; kingdom Metazoa; phylum Chordata; class Mammalia; order Eulipotyphla; family Erinaceidae; genus Erinaceus; species Erinaceus europaeus. The sequence goes on along the minus strand of NC_080171.1, from coordinate 61,518,077 downwards.
CTCATCCTCTGTCTGACTAATTCTGTTTTCTGCTTCTGTTAGTCGGCTTTCCCTTGCCTCAGCTTCTTTCTTCATTACAGCTATTTCAGCTTTCAGTTCTCTAATTGTCTCAAGATAATCAGTATTTTCCTTGGGGGTCTCAACTGTTGTTTCCCTAATACTGCCATTCCTTTCCTCCAATGTTGTTTTCATTTCTGTGATTAGTAAGTTTATTATTGCTTGCATACTTTTCTTATCGATGGTTACTTCTGACTGATTTATGGTTTCTTCTGGGCTCTTGTCTTCATTCATTGGGGTAGCAGTTTTATTTGTTTTTAATCTACCCATTTTTTTTTATTTATGTGTTTCTCTCTCTTTTTTTTTTTAATGCTCTGTTGTTCCTCAGTTGTTGTGTTTTGAGCACAAGTAACACTGTACTAAATACCTTTATGACAATTGCACTCACCAACCTCCGGAATTACAGTAGCAACTGAAGTAAGTATTGAAGGAGTTTAATCGTTACCAGTTAGCCAAAAAATTTCTCCAGTCCGTGAAAAAATAGTAACCAAATCCCAGTGAAGAAAGAGAAAAGAAAGAGAGGATAGCAAGAATAGACAGTTATGCAAATCTACTATCCAGTGTATATTCTAGGGGTAACAAGAGTGTAAAGGGAACTAGAGCAGAGATACACACATAGAGAGTCCACTCTGGTTCAGATTTCTTCCCCAAAGTAATTCAGAAATTCAGAAAGGCAAAGAAGAAGTGTATGACAAGATAAAAAAAAAATAAATAAAAAATAAAAAAGAGATAGAGAGAGATAAGAGAGAGAAAAGGGAGAAGATAAGAAGAAGGGTTGTAATTAAAGAGCAGTGCGAGGAACTTCCCAAATGTGTATCAGTGAGTTTAAAAACAAACAAACAAACAAACAATAAAACCCTGTTTGGTGGTATGGGGTATCCTGCTAGTAGCTGGTCCCAGGCACTGCTTATGGGGGGGGGGGGCGGCGGGAAGGATGTATGCTTGAAAATTAAAAGGAAGAAAAAAGAATTTTTTCCCCCTATTCTAATTCTTAACCCAAATTAAGTTATAGACACCTCCTTGGTATGACCGCTATGGCCCCTTATTGGCTGGCCTGCTAAAGGCAGAAAATCCTATTGTTTACAGGAGATGTGTCCGGAGCTCAAAGGCTAGCTGCTTCTCCGTCCGCCATCTTCCGGGAAACCCCCCCCTCCAGACTTTTTTAAAGGATTTCTCAAAAATGAAAACTAGCTCCAAATCCTTTGATCCAATGAGAGCTATACTCAAGAAGTCTTTGGATCTGCTCTCAGGGTTGCGGTGGACCCTGGATTCTCCCAAGAGGCAGCCCCTGAGCTAAAGTGCTCTCTCCGGGTCCTCTGCCCACCGCGCTCTGCAACCGGCGGAGGAGCCGCTTTCCTGGTCGGGCGGAGGACAATGCCCGGCGCACTCGCCTTGCCCGGCGCCCTGGGAATTCTGGACCCCCGCTAGTCCATGTCACCTTTACTCTAATTCTTAACCCAAATTAAACTGTAATCACTTCTTTGGTGCCCCCCCCTTATTGACTGGCCTGCTAAAGGCAGAAAATCCTACCGTTGCTGACGATGCGGTCAGAGCGCTCGCTGTCAGTGACTTCTCAGGCCGCCATCTTCCTCTCCCTCCAATTTAAAGATTTTTTAAAGAGACAAATAGCTACATAAAATCACTGAAATTGGAGGATGGCGGACTGAGAAGCTGCTAGCAGCGTGAGCTCCGATCACATATTCTGGAAACAGTAGGATTTTCTGCCTTTAGCAGGCCAGTCAATAAGGGGTCCTAGTGGTGACACCAAAGAGGTGACTATAATTTAATTTGGGTTAAGAATTAGAGTAAAGGTGGCATGGACTAGCGGGCAGGCTGCTCCAGACTTCCCAGGCGGCATCGGGCAATGCGGGTTCGCCGGGCATTGTCCTCCGCCCGGGAAGGCGGCTCCTCTGCCGGTTGCAGAGTGCTTCTGGGCACCAGCAGAGGACCCGGAGGGAGCACTATAGCTCGGGGGCTTTCTCTTAGGAGTCTCCAGGGACCACCGCGACCCTGAGGGCGGATCCAAAGACTTCTTAAGTATAGCTCTCATTGGATCAAAGGACTTGGAGCTAGTTTTCATTTTCGAGAAATCCTTTAAAAAAGTCTGGAGGGGGGGGTTTCCTGGAAGATGGTGGACTGAGAAGCTGCTAGCCGTTGAGCACCGAACACATCTCCTGGAAACAGTAGGATTTTCTGCCTTTAGCAGGCCAGCCAATAAGGGGTCATAGCGGTGACACCAAGGAGGTGACTATAATTTAATTTGGTTAAGAATTAGAGTAGGGTAAAAAATTCTTTTTTCTTCCTTTTAATTTTCAAGCATACCTCCTCCCCCCCCCCCCATAAGCAGTCCCTGGGGACCAGCTCCTAACAGGATACCCCACACCACCAAATAGGGTGCTTTTTTGAATTCACTGATACACATTTGGGAATTTCCTTGCACTGCTCTTTAATTACAACTCTTTTTCTTATCTTCTCCCTTTTCTCTCTCTTGTCTCTCTCTCTCTCTCTCTCTCTCTTTTTTAATCTTATCATACACTTCTTCCTTCTTCTTTGTCCTTCAAATTAGTGAATTATTTTGGGGAAGAAATCTGACTTAGAGTGGACTCTCTATGTGTGTATCTCTGCTCTAGTTCCCTTTCCCCTCTTGTTACCCCTGGAATATACACTGGATAGTAGATTTGCATACTATCTGGACTGGAGAAATTGTTTGGCTAACTGGTAACGATTAAACTACTTCAATACTTACTTCAGTTGCTACTGTAATTCTGGAGGTTGGTGAGTGCAATTGTCATAAAGGTATTTAGTACAGTGTTACTTGTACTCAAGATACAACAACTGAGGAACAACAGAGCATAAAAAAAAGAAACACATGAATCAAAAAATGGGTAGATCAAAAAAAATAAAATAAAACTGCTACTCCAATGAATGAAGACAAGAGCCCAGAAGAAACTACAAATCAGCCAGAAGTAACCATAGATAAGAAAAGTATGCAAGCAATAATAAACTTACTAATCATAGAAATGAAAACAACATTGGAGGAAAGGAATGGCAGTATTAGGGAAACAACAGTTGAGACCCCCAAGGAAAATACTGATTATCATGAGGCAATTAGAGAACTGAAAGCTGAAATAGCTGTAATGAAGAAAGAAGCTGAGGCAAGGGAAAGCCGACTAACAGAAGCAGAAAACAGAATTAGTCAGACAGAGGATGAGTTAGAGAAAACTAAGAAAGAGGTGAAAGAGCTTAAAAAGAGATTGAGAGACACTGAAAACAACAACAGAGACATATGGGATGATCTCAAAAGAAGTAACATTCATATAATTGGCCTGCCAGAGGAAGAAAGAGAGGAAGGGGGAAGCAAACATTCTAGAGGAAATAACAGAAGAAAACTTCCCAGACCTGAATAACAGAAAGGATATCAAGATTCAAGAGGCCCAGAGAGTACCAAACAGAATCATCCCAGACCTGAAGACACCAAGACACATCATAGTCACAATGAGAAGAAGTAAGGATAAAGAAAGGATCCTAAAGGCTGCAAGAGAGAAACAAAAAGTCACATACAAGGGAAAACCTATAAGATTATCTGCAGACTTCTCCACTCAAACTCTAAAAGCCAGAAGGGAGTGGCAAGATATCTATCGATCCCTGAATGAAAAAGGGTTTCAACCAAGGATAATATATCCTGCTAGACTTTCATTCAAACTAGATGGAGGGATCAAAACCGTCTTAGATAAACAACAGTTAAAGGAGGCAACCATCACCAAGCCGGCCCTGAAAGAGGTACTAAAAGACCTCTTATAAACAAGAACATCACTATAATACTTGCAATATATCAGAGCAAACAATATTTTTTTTAGAACAATGGCACTACAATACATTAAATCCATAATATCAATAAATGTCAATGGCTTAAACTCACCCATCAAAAGGCACAGGGTGGGGGGATGGATCAGAAAACATAACCCAACCATATGCTGCTTGCAAGAATCCCATCTGTCACAACAAGATAAATACAGACTTAAAGTGAAAGGATGGAAAACTATCATACAGGCTAACAGACCACAAAAAAGGACAGGAACAGCCATTCTCATCTCAGACATGATAGATTTTAAATTAAATAAAGTAATAAAAGATAGGCAAGGACATTACATAATGATTAGAGGATCAATCAGCCAAGAAGACTTAACAATTATTAACATCTATGCACCCAACAAGGGACCATCTAAATACATTAAGCATCTACTGAAAGAATTTCAAAAATACATCAATAGTAATAAAATAACAGTGGGAGACTTCAATACCCCACTCTCACACTTAGACAGATCAACAAAGCAGAGAACCAATAAAGATACAAGAGAATTGAATGAAGAGATCGACAGACTAGACCTCTTGGACATTTTCAGACTCCTCCACCCCAAAAATCTGGAATACACCTTCTTTTCAAATCCACATAACACATACTCAAGGATAGACCACATGTTAGGCCACAAAGACAGCATCAATAAATTCAAGAGCATTGAAATCATTCCAAGTATCTTCTCAGACCACAGTGGAGTAAAACTAACATTTAACAACAAACGGAAAATTATTAAAAACACAGAATTTGGAAACTAAACAATATGCTCCTTAAGAACCACTGGGTCAGAGACTCACTCAAACAGGAAATTCAAATGTTCCTGGAAACTAATGAAAATGAAGACACAACCTATCAAAATATTTGGGACACAGTGAAAGCAGTACTGAGAGGGAAACTTATAGCCATACAATCACATATTAAACACCAAGAAGAAGCTCAAATGAATGACCTTACTGCACACCTCAAGGACTTAGAGGAAGAGGAACAAAGGAACCCTAAAGCAACCAGAAGGACAGAAATCACTAAAGTTCGAGCAGAAATAAACAACATCGAAAATGAAAGAACCATACAAAAGATCAATGAAGCCAAATGTTGGTTCTTTGAAAGATTAAACAAAATTGACAACCCCCTAGCCAGACTCACCAAACAAAAAAGAGAGAATACTCAAATTAATAGAATTGTAAACGATGCAGGAGATATCACAACTGACACCACAGACATCCAGAGAATCCTGCGAAACTTCCATAAAGAGCTATATGCCAACAAGCTAGAGAATCTGGAAGAAATGGAACAATTCCTAGAAACCTATACACTTCCAAACCTGAACCAAGAAGAACTAAAAAATCTAAATGCACCAATCACAGACAAAGAAATTGAAACCGTTATTAAGAATCTCCCCAACAATAAAGTCCTGGACCAGATGGCTTCACAAAGGAATTCTACAAAACTTTCAGGAAACAGTTAATACCCATACTTCTTAAGCTATTCCATAAGATTGAAGAAAGAGGAATACTCCCTTCCACCTTTTATGAAGCCAACATCACCCTGATACCAAAAGCTGATAGGGACAGAACAAAAAAGGAAAACTACAGACCAATATCTCTGATGAACATAGATGCCAAAATATTAAACAAGATCTTTGCCAACCGGATATAGCAACACATCAAAAAGATTGTTCATCATGACCAAGTGGGATTCATCCCAGGAATGCAAGGCTGGTTCAACATCCATAAGTCAATCAATGTCATTCACCACATCAATAAAACAAAGCCAAAAACCACATGATTATCTCAATAGATGCAGAGAAATCCTTTGACAAAATCCAACACCTGTTCATGCTCAAAACTGTACAAAAAATGGAAATATATGGGAAATTCCTCAAGATAGTGGAGTCTATATATAAGAAACCTACTGCCAACATCATACTCAATGGACAGAAGCTGAAAGCATTCCCCCTCAGATCAGGGACTAGACAGTGCTGTCCACTGTCACCGTTACTCTTCAACATAGTATTGGAAGTTCTTGCCATAGCAATCAGGCAAGAGAAAGAAATCAAAGGAATACAGATTGGAAGGGAAGAAGTCAAGCTCTCACTATTTGCAGATGATATGATAGTATACATAGAAAGACCTAAATAATCCAGTAGAAAATTACTGGAAGTTATTAGGCAATATAGCAAGGTATCAGGCTACAAAATCAATGTACAAAAATCGGTGGCATTTCTTTATGCAAACACTAAATCTGAAGAAGAAGACATCCAGAATCACTCCCATATACTGTTTCAGCAAAATCAATCAAATACCTAGGAATAAAGTTGACCAAAGAAATGAAAGACTTGTATGCTGAAAACTATGAGTCGCTACTCAAGGAAATAGAAACTGATACCAAGAAATGGAAAGATATCCCATGCTCATGGATTGGAAGAATAAATATCATCAAAATGAATATTCTCCCCAGAGCCATATACAAATTGAATGCAATACCCATCAAAGTTCCACCAAGCTTCTTTAAGAGAATAGAACAAACACTACAATCATTTATCTGGAACCTGAAAACACCTAGAATTTCCAAAACCATCTTGAGGTAAAGAAAGAGAAATGGAGGCATCACACTCCCAGACCTTAAACTATGTTATAAAGCCATCATCATCAAAACAGCATGGTACTGGAACAAAAATAGGCACACAGACCAGTGGAACAGAATTGAAATCCCAGAAGTAAATCCCAACACCTATGGGCATCTAATCTTTGATAAGGGGGCCCAAAGGATTAAATGGAAAAAGGAGGGTCTCTTCAATAAATGGTGCTGGGAAAACTGGGTTGAAACATGCAGAAGAATGAAATTGAACCACTTTATCTCACCAGAAACAAAAATCAACTCCAAATGGATCAAAAACCTAGATGTCAGACCAGAAACAATCAAATACTTAGAGGAAAACATTGGTAAAACGCTTTCCCACATACACCTCAATGACATCTTTGATGAATCAAACCCAATTGCAAGGAAGACCAAAGCAGAAACAAACCAATGGGACTACATCAAATTGTAAAGCTTCTGCACATCCGAAGAAACTATTAAACAAACAGAGAGACCCCTCACAGAATGGGAGGAGATCTTCACATGCCAGACATCAGACAAGAAACTAATCACCAAAATATATAAAGAGCTCAGCAATCTTAGCACCAAAAAAGCAAATGACCCCATCCAAAAATGGGCAGAGGATATGAACAAAACATTCAGCTCAGAGGAGAACCAAAAGGCTAACAAACATATGAAAAACTGCTCTAGGTCACTGATTGTCAGAGAAATGCAAATCAAGACAACACTAAGATACCACCTCACTCCTGTAAGAATGGCATACATCAAAAAGGACAGCAGCAACAAATGCTGGAGAGGATGTGGGGACAGAGGAACCCTTTTACATTGCTGGTGGGAATGTAAATTGGTACAGCCTCTGTGGAGAGCAGTCTGGAAAACTCTCAGAAGGCTAGACATGGACCTTCCATATGATCCAGTAATTCCTCTCCTGGGGTTATACCCCAAGGACTCTATAACACCCAGCCAAAAAGAGGTGTGTACTCCTATGTTCATAGCAGCACAATTCATAATAGCTAAAACCTGGAAGCAACCCAGGTGCCCAACAACAGATGAGTGGCTGAGAAAGCTGTGGTATATATACACAATGGAATACTATGCAGCTATCAAGAACAATGAACCCACCTTCTCTGACCCATCTTGGACAGAGCTAGAAGGAATTATGTTAAGTGAACTAAGTCAGAAAGATAAAGATGAGTATGGGATGATCCCACTCATCAACAGAAGTTGACTAAGAAGATCTGAAAGGGAAACGAAAAGCAGGACCTGATCAAATTGTAAGTAGGGCACCAATGTAAAAACCCAGTGGTGAGGGGTAGACAATGCAGCTTCCTGGGCCAGTGGGGGGTGGGAGTGGGTGGGAGGGATGGGTCACAGTCCTTTGGTGGTGGGAATGGTGTTTATGTACACTCCTATCAAAATGTAGACATATAAATCAGTAGTTAATTAATATGAGAGGGTGAAAATCAATTGTATGTCTCAAAGTTTCTCAAAACACAAACTGAATCTTTTCAATATATAGGCTGTGTATTTGATATGCGGACTCTCGCAAAAGCCTAGACCAAGTAGATTAGAAGCATCCAATAGCACAGCTATATACAAGATACTGGATACTGTACAGCAAACCATAACAAAAGGACTTTTCAAAGTTAACCCAGTTAACAAATAATGTGATGATAACATTAACTATCGACTGTCTTTTTGAACACTAAGACAGCAGGTACCTCACATCTCCATTATAGAGCCCCTACTTCCCCCAGTTTTGGAACCCCTGGATAGGGCCCACTTTCTCGTATGCATCTCCCAGTCCAAACCAAATAATATTGCATCCGCCGATCACAACCTAACCAACGCAACTATTGCCACCTCAACATGCTTCACCTCAGACTGTGTCCAGAGACTTCACTTGTGGAATGACAACCCTTCAGCTTCATTCCTCGGGTGAGACCTTTCCTTTTATAGTACACTCTAATTTCATCTCAGGTAGTTCACTTTCTAACAAAGTCCCATAACCTAGATATACACCAGTTTCTGTGAGAGAGAGCTTATGTGCACACGTACCCATAAACTACTGCAAAATATATACCTGAAAGCAGAAGTACACTAGAGTTTGCAGTGAGTACCTCCCTAACACTTCCTCTCCACTATTCCAAGCTTGGGATCCATGATTGCTCAACAAATTGTTTGGCTTCGTATGTTAACTCTCTTTTCAATCACCAGGTTCCAGATGCCACCAGGATGCTGGCCAGGCTTCCCTGGATTGAAGACCCCACCAATGTGTCCTGGAGCTCAGCTTCCCCAGAGACACACCTTACTAGGGAAAGAGAGAGGCAGACTGGGAGTATGGACCGACCAGTCAACGCCCATGTTCAGCGGGGAAGCAATTACAGAAGCCAGACCTTCTACCATCTGCAACCCTCAAGGACCCTAGGTGCATGCTCCCAGAAGGCTAGAGAATGGGAAAGCTATCATGAGAGGGGGTGGGTTATGGAGATTGGGTGGTGGAAATTGTGTGGAGTTGTACCCCTCCTACCTTATGTTTTTGTTCATTAATCCTTTCTTAAATAAAAAATTTAAAAAAAATCACTGAAATTATTCATGTGAGAAAAACACACTTATGTTTATACAATCTAGTCCAATTTGATTTCAAGGTCACCTGGAAGACTCTTAAGCCTCAAAATGCTTCCTCATTCTGCTGCTCATTTATGTCACGATTGAAAGATTTGATGTCCCAGTTATATTTTCTCCAATGTCAATTTAGATATAAACCTATTAAAATAAAATTAAAAAGTTTATTTGTGGACTCCCTGAATGACCTCAAACGCTGCCAGTTCACTATGAATACTGCAGCTCCATGTGGTGACTGCTTTTCGGTCATTTTGGGTTAATGAAACAGAGCATTCCAACTCAGAACAGGGCTACAGTGCTCACTCAGCAGCAGGAAGGAAAAAAGGAGTGATAAAGAAAGAGGAGAGAAATGAGGAAGTTGTGGGTGATTGAATAAATAGAAGTGGTACCGACTGAGGTAAGGTGCTTCAGATGATTCTTGGAAAGTCTGGACTCCAGGGATGGGCTCACTCTCCTCTCAGCAGAGGATGGAGTAATTGCCATCCCTTTACATTTCTTTCTATTTATTTAATTTAGGAAAAAATTGAATAAAATCCAGCTCTTTCCTGAAATTGTTACTACAGCAAGTTAAATTAGGGCGAAATAGAAGCATAGCTGTTATTTTGAAGTCCTCCCGCCACTATGGTTGTCACTGGGCCTTGGTGTCTGTACCATGACCCTACCTATCCTGACTCCATTTTTATTTTCTTTGTCTTTGATAGAGGGTGACACGCACGCACACACGCACACACACAAACAGAGAGAGAGAGAGGAGAGACAACTGTTGCAGTGCTCCTGAACCTTCTCCCCTACAATGCAGAAATGGGGGTTACTTTGAAGCTCCAAAAAAAAATTTTTTTAAAGAGATGGAGATTTGAATTCTTCTGTGAGGCATATTGTTACCTTGTTATGCTTTACATTTTTGTAAAGATACTTGTTGATCATAACATAGGTTTTTTAGTATTTTTGATGCTTGGAAATATAGTGAATTATTTGTGGTTGAGTCAGCAATCTATCTTGGAGACTTTGTTGCATTTTATATTCTTGGTGGAGGTAGAAAGGAGTGAGGGGAATTTTTTTCTCTATATAATAATTTTTATATTTAGAATACCTTGTGCTTGTGAACCAGGCACAATAATTTTTGTTAAAAAAACCATTTTTTTTCTTAGTAGTCTTTGGCAGAAAATGTGAAATCAGAGGCTGAAGTTTTATCTTCTGTCAGTGAAAAAAGTGAAGACAGGGCCAGGTGGTGGCCCACTTGGTTAAGCACACACATTACAGTGCATGAAGACCCAGGTTCAGGGCTGTAGTTGTCTATTTGTCTATCTCCCTCTCTATATCCTCCCTTCCTTCTCGATTTCTGGCTGTCTCTATGCAATAAATAAAGATAGTAAAAAGAGGAGAGAGTGAGAGAGACACCTGCAAACCTGCTTCACCACTCATAAAGCTTTCCCCCCTGCAGATAGGGACTGGGGGCTTGAACCTGGGTACTTGTGCACTTAACATGTGTGTTCAACCAGGTGAACCAATGCCAGGCCCCTAGCTTTTTCATTTTATAGACTATGTTTTAGTTTAGATCTACCTGATGATTCTTCACTGCCAGACTCTAGAAGAAGATGTAATTTAGAGACCATTGTCTGGGTGTTCAATGCAATTATTGTTCCCAGAGTGCTGTTGTCTCTAGATCGTCTCAGAAAAGTCAGTTAATGCACATATGTCTGTCTGTATGTATATAGCTGTAGATGTATTTGTATCAATTACTTTCATATTCATTTTCCATATGAATATGTATATTTAAAATTCACAGTGAGGATTTAAATCTCAGTTGAATATGTCAAGGTTCTTTCTAGCCTTTTTTCCATTCTTTTTTTCTTTTTTTACCTCCAGGGTTATCGCTGGGGCTCAGTGCTAGCACTACAAGTCCACTGCTCCTAGAGGCTATTTTTCCCCTTTTGTTGCTCTTGTTATAATTATTGTTGTTGTTGTCATTGCTATCATCATTATTGGATAGGACAGAGAGAAATTGAGAGAGGATGGGAAGACAGAGTGGGAGAGAAAGATAGACACCTGCAGACCTGCTTCACCACTTGTGAAGCAACACCCTGTAGGTGGAGATCCAAGGGCTCGAACCCAGATCCTTGTACAGATCCTTGTGCTTAGTACCCTGTGCGCTTAACTGGGTGTGCCACCACTCAGACCCCCATCACTCTGCTTCTTCATATGCCAGTATTGGGAAAGCCCCCAGCAATAGAAACCAAGTGAGGGAGAGAAAGATGGAAAAGGGTAGGAAATTTCCTTTATTATAAATGCAGTTTGAATTGACGTTTCTGTTATAGCCCAAAGTTGCTGAAAGATGAAAGTTATAATGCTCAGTTGCATGTATTTGAAGTATGCCTTGCCTAGTTGATTCTGAATTACAGAAAAGACTCATCTCTGTCTCCTGTAGTTTCCACAGTGTTTATTTCAGGGTGGGTGCTGGATAGTTGTATTTGCAGGGTGTGTGTATGTGTGGAGGGTGTGTGTATGTGTGTATGTGGGAGGGGGCGGAGAGACAGACACAGGTAGGTCAAGGTACCTGTTCTACTTTGTCATTTTATGTGGTACCAGGGAAGGAACATAAGGCATCACACATGGAAGCAACGTGCTCTGTCACCCTAAACGTCTTCTCTAGTCCCACTTCCAGTTTCTTGAACTGTCTTTTCCTGGATTTTTATTTTTATTCTTTTACTAGAGCTCTGATCAGCTCTGGCTTATAGTGGTGTGGAGGTTTGAAGCTAGGACTTTGGAGCCTCAGGCAAGAGAGTCTTTTTGCATAACCATTATATCCCCACCCTTTTCCTGGATTTTGAAGACTCACTATCTTTAGCTCAAGAATGCTTCCTTTCTTAAGATTACAGTAAATTCCACTTCTTTGTGGTTTGATATATATATTTTTGACACACTTTCTAGAAAATGACAGTGAAAATTCTCTTGATGACACAGTCTCTGGGCACTTCAGGATCAGGCAATAAACTGAAGGTAGTTAAAGGAAAAAGCTTAAACTCTCAGAATATATGGATGGCAGAGGGAGAACTGGATGTCTTAGCTGCAGGAGACCACACTGAAAATGAAGCTGGAAAGGACATTTTGAACTTCTCCGTAGAGGTTTTGGAGAATCTGTGACCAAAGTCGATTCAGTTATCTCGCCTTTATTCACCTTGAACAAGGAGTGCATATTACATAGTCAAGCTATAAGTCAGAAAATAAATCACCTCACTTAAATCACTCTTTCTGTTTTTATAACTTCAGCAATTTGGTAGGTGACAGTGATCAGGGATAACAGCAAACATGCAAAAAGATCATTCCAAATAAAATATTAACCATTGCAGATCTGCTGTGGAAATGGCTTGATGCGTGGTAAATTGCATTTGCAGTTGGCCAAATGGAAAGTGATCTATGTTGGGCACAAGAATAATAAATACAAGGAGCAAAATCAATTGAACTAAACTAAAGTGGTACGGCTTTGAAAGACGACTTAGAAATATATCTTCCAAACATGGCTTAAAAAAAGGACTCAATTAAAAAGTAAATTGGAAAACTATAAAGTAGCTGACACAAATACAAGGTTAAGTTTATGGGAGTTATAAATGCTAAACAGTCTCTCTCTACGATTCCAATTTCTGCCCACTCTCTGATTCTTTGTGTGCCTTCCATTTCTTTTTATGAGTATTATTACTCAACAGGAGAACAATCAGTTATATCAGAGCCATTCATTGTAAAGTTGTGTCAATATTTTTTATTGAAGTAGGACAAAACAGAGGAGTTTGTGTCTACAAGCGTGCATAAATAGGAAAGAAAAGTAAATTGTTATGCTATCAGGGTACTAGGAGGAGCCTTTGAACTAAAGGAGAGAAAAGAAGAAACTCTCCCCGTGGAGAGAACTTCTAGAATGGGCTTCATTTCAATATCTATTACAGTTATGAAAGAACCAGAGCATCCGTGTCTTTGAACAGTCTTTGTGAACAGAGTTTTGTGTCAGAATCATGATTATGATGTTTAGGTCCTGAGGCTGGTAGTTCAGTAACTAGCCAGAATGGTCAGTGCTTTGGGGCATAGGGAGCAAGCAGAGTGAGGGATAAGAGCCAGGCTGCCCTAGCCACAGTGGATCATAAGACACCCTTGCAGGGGTTTTTTCTTTTAAATGGATCTTTTTTGTTTTTTGTTTTAATCCCTTATGGAATCTCAGCCTCCTGGGACATAGCGAGGAAGCAGATACTAAATTAACTATCTTCCTAGTTTCAAGGCTTGGAAACGGTACACATATAATTAATGTCAGACTTTGATGCCATGGAGTATTCCAAACAGAGAGATACAGAAACTGTGTGAAAGTGAGGTGGGAGATACATTTTTTTTTCTCTGTTGGCATGTTTAAATAGATATCCTGCCACTAGAATGTAAGAGGTTGTGGGTGGGGAGTGTCTTTATTTGGAGTTTTCTCTATATCCAGTGTCTGAGATACACTGGCCCTGGTGTGGGGGAGGGTCCTTTCATGTTGTTTTGGTTACTTTCAGAACATTCACAACCAGATCCATTACAAATGTGATGAGCTGGTTACAATGTGATTGTCAGTCACAAATGTGTTGAGCTGGTGACAGCCTATCTTAAAATCATGCAAGTAGATTAGGATTCAGAATCAGAGTGACCAGAAGGATCATTATTGTCCACAGAACATTAGCTGTTCATGGTGTAGATTACATTTCTGTAGCTTTGGATGCTCCATTCCAGCACCTTCATGATGTTGCCCTGCTGTCCTCTGCCCTGCCATCTCCTTGCCTAACTGTATAGGAAGGGACTCTGTCTTGGTTTATAAGGCTGGGGTCAGTCTCTCCCCATAGAGATAAACAGGAGCTTAACCCAAGAGCCGTTTTGGTGAATTGTCAGGGTAGCAATCACATGTCTTATAAGAATTTTGGACTTGTTTGTGTGATTTTCAATAATTTTTTATATTTTATTTATTTATTTATTTATTTATTTATTTGCCTCTAGGGTTATTGCTGGGGCTTGGTGCCTGCACTACGAATCCACTGCTCCTGGCAGCCATCTTTACCATGTTGCTGCTCTTGTTTTTTTTTCTGTTGTTGTTATTGTGGTTATTGCTGCTGTTGTTGTTGGATAAGACAGAGAAAAACTGAGAAAGGAGGGGAAGACAGGGGGTGAGGAGAAAGATACACACCTGCAGTCCTGCTTCACCACTTGTGAGGTGACCCTCCTGCAGGTGGGGAGCTGGGGGCTCAAACCAGGATCCTTACACCGGTGATTTTCAATCTTATCAGCCCTAGTGAGTTGATCTCAGGATAGACATTTACACGAAAAATTCAACAGATAACCAGGTTGGATGAAAACATGCTTGCAAGTTAATGTCTTTGTGTTATACTTTTTTTTTTCTTTTTTAACCAGAGCACTGGTTCAGTTTTGGCTTATGGTGGTGCTGGGGATTGAACCTGGGATCTCAGAGCGTCAGGCATGAAAACTGTTTGCATAACCATTATGCTGTTTCCTCAGCCCTTACATTCTTTATTATCTGGCATTTTCCTACCATACTCTTTGTTCCTCTATTTCCCATCCTCTATATTTGAAGTCCCCTTGCTCACAGATTTTGCTTTTAAAATTCTAATATCAAGCCTCAAAACAATACTAACTCATCTTTTATGATTCATACTTTTCAGCAAACACAACACACAAGCTTACATAAAAACTACAGGTTAGATCAATGAATCTCAAGCTCAGACCATGTAACCTAACCTGCCTACAGCTATGAAGAAAATAAAATAGCCTCAGACAAGAACCCACAGGTGAGGCTTTCTTTTTTAATCAACAAGTATTGTTTTGCATCTATACACAGGTATGTGTGACTCACTGTCTCTCTCACACACAGGTGAAGTTTGTTGTTCCAACATGTTTTTTTTTTTTGACTGTGTGTGTGTGTGTGTGTAGTGCATTGCTAGCTTTTTAGAAAATGAGTAATTTCTTGTAGAACAAATTGCTGCATTTATCTTCTTTAGCTACTAGGGGGATTTTTGGGGGTTGAATTATGATGGAGGAGGAAGGAGTTTCATAGGGATGCTAAGAAGACAGAGAAGAGGAAGTGTATATATAGGTCAAGATCTCTTCTTGTGCATTGATAGGTGGAGTTGGTAATAAGATACTAAAGCCAGAGATCTTTAAAAAAATGCAAGGATAGTCACTTCCTCCCCCCCATATGACTTGAAGACCTCATACCAAGTCTGTTCAACAGAAACATAATATATGATCTATTAGTGAGAGTCATATATATATATATATATATATATATATATATATATATATATAACAAAATTTCTAGAAGTCACAATAAGAAAGCACAAAATAGACAGTTGAAATTAATTTTAGAGAGATATTGTATTTAGCCCAATATAAAAAATATGATTTCAAAGGAAAATTATTGAAAATTTTTAATGCACACCATAAAAAGTATCTTACATACTTGTCATTAAAATGTAAATGCTGTTTGCACTTTATGCTGCAAAATCTTTCAGTTTAGATCCCACATGTAAAGTTTATAATAAGCACAGGATGTTAGTGGCTACAGTGTTTGCCAGCACAGTGGTTTCCTATTGCTTTTAGAATAACCTCCCAAACAATTTTTTCTCATGTTTTTGATGAAACATTGATTTATGATACAATGAAATTTTGGGTTATAGTTTCACATGTGCTTGTGTGTATAAGACTTATCAGACTGGCTTATGGTGGTGCTGGGGATTGAACAAAATAGTTCTTCTGGATAGTTATGCTTTGCCATGCACATAACTCAGGTTTGAGTCCGACCCTTAAAACGCAGAAGGAAGTTCAGGTGCAGTAGTTTTCTTTCCCTCTTTCTTTGTGTTGGAGTCTGTCTGAAAAAGTCAACCTGAAGGATGGGGCCAGATAGGATAATGGTTATGCAAAGAGACTTTGGTGATACCTGAGACTCCAAAGTCCCAGGTTCAATTCCTCACACCACCATAAGCCAGAGCTGAGAACAATAAAGCCCCAGAGATGATTTAACATGAATAAAAAATTCATCAGACCTACCATCCTGCTACCAAAGTTTCAGTTACGATCATACTCAAGAGATCATGTCCCTTTCCTCTCTAATCTATACTATTGCTATGATTATTATTTTACTGGAGGGGTTAATGGTTTACAATGTGGTTGTTGACTCATGGGAACAATTCCTCATCTATATATGTTAGGTGACTGCAGATCGCTCTCGCCTCCAATGGAGGTCCTTTTCCACCATGATGCATCAGAGGCCCCTACTCTGCCTCCTTGTGCCCTGTAAGAACCAAAGCCCAAGAATTAGTTTCATTTTTTTTCCAAGTTAATTGCTTTAGTAAAATTCAAAATCTTTAACATGGCTTTGTGCCTACCTGGTTCAGTAGAATCTTCTTATTATAGCCTCTTTTGTTTTGTCTCCTGCCACACCCTTTTTTGCTCTAGGGATAATTAATTTCTGTTTGTTGAATTGTTTTCTTCTATCAGATATTTGGGCCTTGGAAAATACAAATCACTGTGGTGGAAAATCCTCTCATTTTTACCTGAGTAGCTATTATTAATCTTTATTGTGTGAGTATCTTTATTATGTGCTCTCCAGTTACCTGAATCTGTTTTATTTTTTATTAACACCAAAGTATGTGAGTTACAGTTCTTAAGTGTATCTTAGGAACTAGATTCTAGGGAAGTAGAAATCTCATTATTTTTCATTTCCAGTGACATTTTAAAAACATTTTCATTGGTTTACTTTTTCAGCTAGGTACTATAGTCTTCCCCCCCCTTCTAAACAATACCCAAATAAGATGGTGGAAGCAAACATCTTTGCAATTGCTGAGCCATCCCTTCAAGAACTGTGTAATGTCTTCTTATGAAACTTTTTAATAACCTTTTTCTTTCTCTTTTTTTTTTTTCTGAAACACTTCTTTTTCATTCTGAAATGCCACGTTCAGGTTAGTTTCCCAGAGAGATGACTTTGAGCCTGAGGATGATATGATCTCTACTAGCATGCAGAAACTTGCTTAGAAGGTGTTCTTGGTAGTGAAACATATGATGAGACGAAGGAAACAGAATGGAGCAGAAGGAGATGGGAGGTTCTGTAGCTTTGGACCACTCCCATGAGGGATTCTGAACTGGATGGACCCTTTGGGATTGTGAGGGGCATGGCTTCAACTTCTTCTAAGTCTTAGGTACTCAGATAATCTCCCATAACATTCCCTCTTTAGTCAGCCCACTTCAGCCTCCACCCAGTTGTCTTCTTCCACTATAGGATACTGGTGCCCCACCCTGCTCTTAACCTCTTCCTGCTTCCCACATTGCAACTTTTAAACCTGAAACAGACTATCATTTGTTAAAGTTTCACTCTGCATTTGCCCTTATTTTGTTTCTTAACAAACATATGAGTTGTAATTTCTGGTATTCATTTTCCTTCTGGCTTGTTTCACTTAAGTTGATTCCTTCCAGTTCCATCTATGTTATAGCAAAAGAAAAAACAAAACAAAACAGAACAAAACAAAACTCATCTTTTCTTACATAAGTAGAATTCCATTGTGGTGGAAAAAACCCAAAACTTCGTTAAGCACTCATCTGTTGCTGGACAGTTGAGTTGCTCCTAAATCTTGGCTTGTTGGGCTAGCTTTGCCGGAGAGAGAGAGAGAGATGAGGAACTTGTGGTGGTGTGGTAATACAATTCTTTATTGATACGGACGCCCCAGAGTCCGGTGTGAGCACAGCAGGTTTAGGCCATGTGGAGCTAGCAAAATGGATGCCTCCTGCTATGCACACCAGCCCTTCTCCAGGTCTTCTCCAGGTCGGGACATGGAAGAGAAAAAGGGCGAAATCAGGAACAGCAGCGGGCTTATATGATAAAAACAGAAGTGGCAAGTCAGGAATGGGATTAGCTAGGAAAGGGGGTGGAGAAAACAAGGCACTCTGGGAAGGTAGAAAGCTTCCATAGCAGCTGTTGTGAAGGTTCTAACCAGTGGGATTAACCAATAACCCTGTAGGCAGGGAGGGTCTCAGGCAAAACAATGATTATGTAAATAGACCACAGCATTAAGCAATGCAGGGGAGCAGGTGTAATTCCTAACATTGGCTATTGTATAGGTGTGCATCAGTATCTTCAGATATGTGTTTTTGTGTTCTTTGTATACCTGGGAAAGAAACTGCTGGTCATATATATATTTGTACTGTGAGGAATCTCCAGACTTTTTTTATTTGTACTTTGAGGAATCTTCAGACTTTTTTTTTTAATAGGAACTGGGCAATTTACATTCCCACTAACATTCCTACCACATATTTGCCAGCACTTGTTTCTGTTCTTTCTTTTTTAAAAATATTTTTATTTATTATTGGATAGAGACAGAAATTGAGAGGGGAGGAAGAGATAGAGAGGGGGACAGAGAGACACCTGCAGCCCTGCTTTACCTCTTGTGAAGCTTTCCCCCTGTAGGTGGGGTCTACGGGTCTTGAACCTGGGTCCTTGTGCACTGTAATATAAGCACTTACCTAGGTGCACCACTACCTGGCCCCATATATTTGCTAGTAATTGTTTTTGTTCTTTCAGATGTGTGACATTCTTAAAGGTGTGGCATCTAATTGTTGTCTTAATAGGATTTGGTATTTTTGAAATTTTTTTTCTCTTTTTTAACCAGATCACTGTTCAATTCTGGCTCTTATGATGGTGCAGGGAATTTAACTTGGGATGTTGGAGCCTCAGGAATGAGAGTCTGTTGCATAACCATTATGCTATCTATCCTCCTCAGGATTTGGTAATTTTTGAATCTTTTGTGATTCTGTGGTACTTTCTCATGCCTAGTAGATGGCATGCAAGCGATTGCTTTGTAAACTTTCTCTGAGAGTTTGTGAAACCTCTGAGCGTTGGGGATAATTCTGTAGCCCTATAATTGAGTGTACTTCTTCTAGCCGCAATCACATAAACTATGAAATTAAAATGTCCTAAGATATTTATTTTATTTCTTTTAAAAGAGAGAGCAACATAGAGACATGGAGAAAATGAGCATCTCTTTTGGCATATGTGATGCCAGGGATCAAACTCAGGACCTCAGGTTTATAACTTCAGAATTCCACCACTGTGCCATCTGCTGAGCTGCAAATTTAAATGTTTAAGCTTAAAGAACAATTAAACATGAATATAACCCTCCCCATTCTTTTTTTGTTTCTCCTCTCCCCTTCTCTCTGTATATTTGCATACACACATGCATTATATCTACTAGTTTTTCCTTCTTAATATGTATTGAAGTTTTTCTTCTTTTCCTCAGTGATCTCTGGTAAATTAATAAATAAATAAATAATCTCCAAATATTTACTCTTTAGAGTAAGAAAAATTTCCCAAGAGTATACCAAGTGTAAAATATCCTATCCTGCTCTAAACAGACACTCAGAAACAGCCAGACTATGAATTTAATTCAGTTAACATGAATGAAACATAGCTCCACATCTGCCTCTGGGTCTTCTCTGTTCTCTTATTCACATTCCCTCTGTGTTTTCCTCACATAATACTGTGCTTAGTGTAGCATCACTCCCCTCTATGTTATGAGTAATCTTTTGGTGTGGCTATCTCCTCTGTCAGCCTGTGAGACCCCCGGCACATACATGTGGATTGAATCAAACTATGTATTGCTTGTTCTCAGTGCTCAGCATGGGTTTGATGTAAAGAAGGCACAAATACATGTTTGCTGAAGGGGAGACTGAATTAATCTGAAGGTCATAGTTAATAGAAGCAGTATCTGGAGGAGCTCACTTAGGAATGATAGGAGCAGCTGTGAACAGAGCAATATGGCTGGAGGGGGATATATAGAATACTCGATTTCGATGGTTATTCCTTTAGTTGCCAGTTCACATACATGCACACAGCCAAGGAAAGAAGACATTTCTCAGAGAAGGGGAATCCATAAAGAAAAAGATAACCTGGGTGGCAAGGGGTGAAGGTTTCAATTTTTTTGAAAATGCATGTGAATAACCTCACCTAGAGAACAGGTTGATCTTTGCTCTCTCAAAGTAGCAGCAATAGTAATCTGAAGTGGTGTGTGCATGATGAAAATAAATGATAAAAGGCACATACTTTGAACTTTGAGTGAGCCAGAGATTTTAAGTAACAGAACCATTTTCCCTTAGTTTCTTCTTAGTCGTGCACCTCAGAACATAAAAATTGCTGGTAATATCTTCAGTGTGGCTTCATCCTGGACTGTGAACACGAATTCTGTGGTCTGTAGGATTTAGTCAATTGTGAGCAGAGTAAAGTGAGTGAGCACAGGAACTCCTGTAGAATTTTAGTGTTACCTCCTGTTCATGTGATTTAGTTGAATTTATTTAAACAGCTGCTTCCTTCATTGTCACGTTGATTTTCCTCCTGGGGGGGGTTGTTAATGGTTTATAGTACAGTTATGGACACAAGGTTACAATTTCTTATCTCCCTATGGTAGGTGTCAGCAAAACACTTTCACTCCAACTTCAATGTAGGTACCTTTTTCCCATCATACACCAGGACCTCAAGCCACCCCCTCCCCACCGCACCTCCTTTTCACCTCCCTTTCTTCCCCAGAGTCCTTTGCTTGGGTGCAATACACCACATTCAGTCCATGCTTTACTTTGTGTGTTGCTTTTTCAGTTCTTGTTTCTTAAGTTGCAGCAGTGAGTGAGATCATCCACTTTTCATTCTTTTCTTTTTGGCTTATCTCACTTAATATGATCCCTTAAAGCTCCATATGAGACTAGGCAAAGGAGATGACTTGACCTGCTTTTTTCCCCTGCCATGAGGCCTTGGATGCCAGCACTAAGAATCCATTGCTGCCTGTGGCCATTTTTTTTTCCTTTTTCCTTTTCTCCCTCTCCACTCTATTTGATAGGACAGAGATAAATTTAGAGGGTAAGGGAGATAGGGAGAGAGAATGAAAGACACCTGCAGACCTACTTCACCACTTGTGAAGTGTTACCCCTGAAGGTAAGGAGCAGTGTGTGTGTGGGGGGGACTCCAATCTGGGTTCTTGAGCTTGGTAATGTGTTCACTTAACCTGATGTGCCATTGCTTGTCACCCAGACTTCATCTTTTTTAATTCTGCATAGTATTCCATCATGTGTCTATGCCTCCTAAGCTACTCATTTTCCATTGCTTCCAATTTTGAGCTACTACTATTTATGCTGCTATGAATGGAAGTATGCATAGAGCTCTTCATGGTGATTTTCTTGGAGATCAACAAATGACCAATGATGAATGAACAGAAGAAAATTCTTAAAGTTCATTCATCTCTGTCAGCTTGATATTTACAGAATGTGAGCAAATAACACTTTGACTGTATTTGAAACTGTTAAATGTCTGGACTTCAGATGAGTAGTTTTATTTGTGCCAAAGACCTCTTGGGAATCTATAAACTTCCTCCTGTGAAGTTTCCATTGCTCAGAAATATTTATTAAATTAATTTTAAAGGACATATGCATCCCCATGTTCATAGCTACATTATTCACAGTAGCGAAACTATGGAAGCAATCTGAAGGTCTATTGACAGATGATTGGATAAAGGAGTACTACATGGCAATTAAAGAAAGATGATATTGTATCCCTCAGGACAAAATAATTAGACCTGAAGGTGATTATGTTTAGTGAAGTAAGGAAATAAAAGGCAACTATTGGGTAGTTTAAATCATATGTGGAATATAGAGAATTGAAACACACGAACTTCAAAAATGATGTAGCTAAATCATCTCTCTGAATTTGGAAAAGTTATAATGGCTGTCTTTAGGGATGGATGGGCAGGGTACAGAACTTTTGGTGGTGGGTGTAGAGTTACCCTCCTACTGCCTTACAGTCTTATAAATCACTGCTAAATCATTAATTAAAAAAATAACTAAAGAAGATTTTTTAAGTTCTGTTTTGACTCAACTTTCAGAGTTTCTGAAAATCAGATTAACATCTTAAACTCCAAACTGATTTTCACTAAACTTAAAATTGGCCACTGTTGATTGCTTATACTTTTTCTCTCCCTTCCATTGGGTAATAGTAGCCTTCTTTTTATTTACCTTATCCATTTCATCTGTCCCTCAGAAAAGTCTCTTCATATAGTCTGATCATGCAGAGAATTCCTTTCCTCTGGCCCACAGTGAAGCAGTTATGGCAAAGGCTTTATAAAAATCTAGACCATGTAAAGATAAACACCAAAAACTGTGAGGTAGAAATGTGTTATATAATCAGAAATGAACCCTAGAACTGAGATAAGGACAGAAGGATGAGGCAATCTGGAAAATTACCTTGAGAGGAACTCATCAATTTAAGACCTTATATCCTATCTAGTTTATTTTGCCTATGGAAGGACTTGATCCATGCGTAATAGAGCAAATCCCCAGACCACGGGCAGACAGCTTTCACAACTTTATTAATCCTTTTAGTCAATGGCTGAAAAGAACATTCTCATAAAATGGGCACTCTTGCTCTATCCCTTAGGAAAAAGTTAATTGTCTTATTGGCTATAGAGAAGGATGAGGTAATAGGATTCAGTTTATAAAATAGGGTTGGAATGAAATGCACAGCTTGACTTTTTTTTTTTTAATTCAGTACAGTTGCTACTTTGTTAACAGTTGCTTCTTGGCAGAGAGTAAGGGGTATAAAGAAAGCCTAGGGTTTGTTTCTTAAGAAATCATGCAAGAAACAAAAGAAAGCTGTTTTTGTAGTTGAGAGTGGTTTTGCCAGCAATTACATTTTGTAAAAAATAAATAATGAATTCTGTTTCCAAAAGGCCCTGACAAACTATGATAGGAAAAAAAAAATCAAATCTTTTCCTTTGGTTTTAAGGTGGCGAGTTTCCTGACGGGAATAAAGTGAGCCTGTGTTCTCTAAGTAATTTATTAGTGCATCTTGGCACAGCAGCACTAATGGGCTTGCTGCCAGGTATTCTGAGCTGCAGTTTGTCATGTCTGACTCCTTAGTTCTTTCAAGCAATTGAAAAAATGGCCTTCTGCAGGCTGTCAGTGACAGATTTTAGCTCACTCACATAGATAAAGCTCAATTAGCTCCTGGAAAAAACATCTTTTAAAAATGC
Source organism: Erinaceus europaeus (assembly GCF_950295315.1). NCBI lineage: Eukaryota > Metazoa > Chordata > Mammalia > Eulipotyphla > Erinaceidae > Erinaceus > Erinaceus europaeus. The sequence continues at coordinate 61,494,863 of NC_080171.1, read as the reverse complement.
AATGAGCTGCACCATGAAAGATAGGTAGACAACGACCCCTGAAACAAAATGAAATGTTACTGTTGAGAGAGAATTTGTCCACAACGAGCAAGTGTATAGCTGTGCTATTTAACGCACCTTCCACTGAGAACAATGCAGTGGTTATTTGTAATTATTTCAAATGTTTGGATAAATCTTTGAAGAAGCATGAGAAGATAAGCACTCATAAAGAGTTAACAAATCATTTCATTCATTCATTCGTTCGTCATTGAGGCTGATTTGTTACATCTTGCTTTACATTCTAGTCTAGAACAGAAATATCCTCTCATTGGTTAAATGTCACCTGCAATTGTGTTGACTAACCAACATAGCCTTTTTAAAAAAAATGCTGCTTAATTGAAATGTTGCACTGTATTTAGTTTCAGGAATACAGTATAATTTTTAAAATATTTATACAGATAGTAAAATGATCACCACAAAGGTCTAGTTAACTGTAGTCACTCCACCTAATGACAGAAAAACTTTTCTTCCCAGGATAATAACTTGAAATACTTACTTTCTTAACAGTTGTCAATTATGCAATACACTATTAGAAATTATAATCACCATTATGGTTATTCATTTCTGATTTCTCTTTACTCCTCTTACTCCTCACATCTGACTGCAAATTTGTCCTCTGTAGCCATTAATTTATTTTTATTTGGGTTTTTGAGGTACATATGTGAGATCACAAAGCATTAGTTTTTCCCTGTCTCACCTGTTTTACTAAATATAGTGCCTTTGGGGTGCAAGAGTTATCTCCTCTGGTAGAGCATATACTTGAGCATATACATGAGGATCTGGGTTTGAGCCCTTGCAATGCCTCATGAGTGATGGGGCTGTGCTATGGTGGTCCTCCTTCTCTTTCTGTCTCTCTGTTACTCTCCCTCTATGAAGAAGAGTCCTTGAGAGAAGTGCAAACATAAAACAAACCAAAAACCATTACCATAGTGTCCTTAAAGTTTACCATTGTTGTCAGAAATGGCAAGATTTTTATGGCTGAATAATATCCAATACCTCAGTTTCTCTACCCTTTTATCTGCTGATGGATGGATCTCTCGGTTGTTATCATATGTTAGATGTTGTATTTAATGCAACAAATATAGGCTGCATATATCTTTCTGAGTTAGTGTCTTCATTGTCTTTTTAAAAAATCATGTAATTATTTGTTTATTTCACGAGAGAGTGAGAGACCAGGGCACTGCAGAGGAATCAAACTGGAGGCTTCTTTTAAAAATATTGTTATTGTTGTTGTTTAGAGAGAGACAGAGAAGCAGAGAGAGTGAAAGAGACTATAGCTCTGAAACTTCCTTTTATGTGGTGGAGGCTGGACTTGAGTCACATACCCACAAGGCAGTGTACTACCCAAGTGACCAAACTGTAGGCTTCCTGTACGCGGGGACTGCGTGCTACCCACAAGCCACCTCTCAAGCCTCAGTATTTTTGTTCTCATCTGACAAATACCCAGAAATAGAGTTGCTGGATTGTATGGCAGTTCTATTTTTAATTGTTTAAGTAACTTCAACATTGTTTTCTATAGTGGATACACCCGTTTACATTGCTGCCAGCATTGCACAAGTGTTTCCTATTGCCCACATCATTCCCCAAATTTATTATTTCTTTTCTCCTTGGTCATAATCATTCTTACAGTTGTGTATGTGGGGGGGGGATATCTCATTGTGTCTTTGACTTGAATTTAATTTAACTGACTATGCATGTGTGGTCTTATATCTGGGTTCTCTATTCTGTTCATTTTCTTGCTCTATGTCTGTTTTTATGCCAGTGCTGTGATGTTTTATGGTAGCTTTGTAATATAGTTTGAAATTAGGAAACATGATGCAGTCAGATTTGTTTTTTCTCATGATTGCTTTTGGCTCTTATTATTGATTCTGGGCAGACTTTGTACATGTGTGTTATATTACAGTGAAAATGTTGGCATTTGGGGGGGGCTGTATTGAATCTGTGCATTGCTCTGTGTAGGGTAGCCATCTTAACATTAACTCTTCTAGTTGATGAGCATGGAATATATTTTTGTCATCTTCAAAATCTGTTATGGGTGCATTACAGTTTTTTTTTTTTGTGTGTGTGTGTGTGTGTACACATCTTCCACCTCTTTGATTAAATTTATTCCTAGGTATTCTATTACTTGTAGTGGAATTATATGATTACTTTCTTAATGTTTATGTCTGACAGCTCATTATGTATAAGACTAATACTAATATTTGAAAATGAAAAAAATTAAGGCTGATTTTATGCCATGCAACTTTACTGAATTAATTTATTAATGCTAACAGTTCATCTTTTGGAGTCTTTAGGATTTACTTTTTGAGTAACCATGTCATTTGGAAATGATGACTGTTATACTTTTTCCTTTCCATTTTGTATAACTTTTATGGCCTAATTGCTCTTGTTAGGACTTCCAATACAATGTTGAGTACAGATGGCAAGAGTGGACTTCTTGCTTCTGATCTTACAGGATAAAATTTCAGCTTTACATCATCTAATGTGATATTGACCCTGGGCTTATCCTATGTGGACTTTATTATATTGAGGTACTTTCCCTTCTCCATCCGTTTTTGAGAGTTTTTATGATAAGTGAATGTTGAGTTTTGTCAAGTGTAATTATTGTATCTCTTGAGATGATTACTTGATATTTGTTTTTTTCATTTTATTGATGTGGTTTATCACTTTTACTTTTGTTTTGTAGATGTTAAACCATCCTTGTATTCCTGGAATAAGCTATCCTTGATCATAGTGCATTATTCTTTTAATGTCCTGTTGAATTCAGTTTGCTAATATTTTGTTGAGAATTTTTGCAATATGTTCATCAGAAATATTGGTCTGCCCCTTAATTTTCCTGCTGTGTCCTTAAGTGGCTTTGATATTAGGATAATCATGGCCTCTTAAGATGATTTGGCAAGTGTGTCCTCTCTCCTACCTTTTAGAAGAAGTTGATGAAGATTATTCCTTGGTTATTTGGTCAAATTCACTAATCAAGTTATAAGATTTTAGAATTTCAGGGAGGCATTTGATTGATGTTTTAATACTTTACTGATAACAAGTCAGTTAAGTTTTTTTTCTTTTTTAATTTATTTAAGAAAGGAGGCATTAACAAAACCATAGGATAGGAGGGGTACAACTCAACACAATTCCCACCGCCCAATCTCCATATCCCATCCCCTCCCCTGATAGCTTTCCCATTCTCTATCTCTCTGGGAGTATGCACCCAGGGTCGTTGTGGGTTGCAGAAGGTGGAAGGTCTGGCTTCTGTAATTGCTTCCCCGCTGAACATGGGCGTTGACTGGTCGGTCCATATTCCCAGTCTGCCTCTCTCTTTCCCTAGTAGGTTGGGTTTCTGGGGAAGCAGAACTCCAGAACACTTTGGTGGGGTCTTCAGTCCAGGGAAGCCTGGCCGGCATCCTGATGGCATCTGGAACCTGGTGATTGAAAAGAGAGTTAACATACAAAGCCAAACAAATTGTTGAACAATCATGGACCTAAATACTGGAATAGTGCAGATGAAGTGTTGGGGGGGTAATCTCTGCAGACTCTTGTGTACTTCTGCTTTCAGGTATATATTTTTCCCTGCTTTATGGACACGTGTGAACATATGCTCTATCTCAGGGGACATGGTCTATATCTAGGTTTGGGGATTTTACTGGGGAGTGGACCACCTGGGTTGGAATTAGAGAATACTATGAAAGGAAAGGTCTCACCCGAGTGATGAAGCTGGAGGGTTGTCATTCCACACCTAAAGTCTCTGGAAAGATTTTTTTTATCTCTATGATTATTCTTGTTTAATGCTTTTATGAATTTATCCCTTCTTTTACTTCTAGGTTGTCCTATTTTCTGGCAAGCAGTTTTTCACAGTAGTCTTTTATGATTCTTTATGTATGGTACCAGTTAAAGACTTTTTTCAGGAATCGGGTGGTAGCGCAGCAGGTTAAGCGCACGTGGCGCAAAGTGCAAGGACCAGCGTAAGAATCCTGGTTATAGCTCCTGGCTTCCCACCTGCAGGGGAGTTGCTCCACAGGCAGTGAAGCAGGTCTGCAAGTGTCTGTCTTTCTCTCCCTCTTTCTGTCTTCCCCTCCTCTCTCCATTTCTCTCTGTCCTATCCAACAACAACAATAATAACTACAACAATAAAACAACAAGGGCAACAAAAGGGAAAATAAATAAACAAAATATTTTTTAAAAAAGGCTCTTTTCTATTCATTTGAGTTCTTTATTTTTAGCGATTCTACATAAAGGTGTGTAATGTAGTACTTTAATTGATGAGAAAACATTTAAAAAATAATAGCATAATTTATAGATGGGAATTTGCGTTGTAGCATGTCTTAAAATTTTGAAATATTTGGGAACTAAGTATATATTTCTTTGTAGCAAAATCTGACATATTCTAAGTACTTACTTATGTACCATAAAGGAGAAGAATAAATTCCTGTATGTTCCAAATAGGTCTTATACTTTGCACAAATACACTTCTCTATATTGATAACTTACTTGCTTCAGTTGTCTCAAGCTTCTGATCAATATAAGCTTGCTTCAGTGATTTCTGAGACCTGTCTTTTTTGAGCCTAGACAGGAGTCTCAGTTGATCTGGCAAACTTATGATATGTACACTGGTTTTGAGAGACTCCTTTAGTATAACTCCTCAGGATTCTTGTTAAAATTAGAGAGTCGTGTTCTTCTTCCCAGTAGTAAGAATAAAAATGTACAGATGTAGGGTATGGAGCTTATTTTGTAAACTAGTGCTGAAATCACCACTATCCAAAATTATACAGAATATAGTCTTGAAAATAGTCTAAAGTGACAATATCATGCATAGAGTCTTGTTTTGAGACTACATCAAAATATATTTGCCTAATTATATTATCTTTCTCCTAGTGGCTGCTTTTGCTTTGAAAGCACTAGCTTGTCAAAATTATCCTCCTGAGGAAAATAAAATGACTTAGTGTCTATTGCTAACTTAGGCCAACTTTTCAATTTAGAGATAAAATCTACTACATTTTAGGGACTAATTTATTCTCTGTGCAAGGCTGAACTGGATAGCTATATTTGTTTCTGGCACTAGAAGATCATAATTACAAAAAATACTTAGTTTTAGAGTTAGAATTCAATTGGCACAAGGCCTAAGTGAATTAATAAAAGTTCTTCCCCTCCCCAGACACTCTTTATAACTTTTAAAGGTCACTAGTTAGGAAGAGTCCATATCTGTTCAATAGCAGCAATGTTAATCTTTTTTTTTTTTTTTGCCTTCAGGGTTATTGTTGGAGCTTGGTGCTGCCACTATGAATCCATTGCTCCTTGAGCTCACCCCCACCCCCATTTCATTGGATAGGGCAGAGAGAAATTGAGAGGGAAAGGGAAAATAGAGAGAGGGAGAGAGAAGACACTTGTAGGTCTATTTCACCGCTTGTGAAGCAACCCCCCTGTACGTGGGGAGCCAAGGGCTTAAACCAGGGTCCTTGTACAGGTCTTTATGCTTTGTACTATGTGTGTTTAACCTGGTGTGCCACTGCCCAGCCCCTCAGTGTTAATCCTTTAGAGTTGTATAGTGTTTTAGAGTTTACAAAGAACTGAGATACAGTATCTTCTTTGACTCTGTATAATTACTGCGCATGCTAACGAGTTGTGCTACTGGAGCTCCCTGTTCTTTTTTCAACCACTTTAAACTAAGCTTAAATTGTACTGTGGTTGATTGTAGAATTTAATTCGAAATTAAAATGCCTTTACTCTCCAGGGTATAGTTCCACACTGCATCTCCATGTGGTAAAATTTAAATTATTTTGAATTTTAGGATTGTTGACACACTTTGTAATAATATAGATGAAGTATGTATTACTTCCTGGAGAACTCAGGAAATGGTAACTTTGGAAACAAGGACAGCATTGCCTACCCCACCCCAACTTTGCAGTGAGGCTGTATCTGTTCAGAAAACCAAAAATATATACTAGGATTGTTTGAGGTTTTTTGAATGCCTGTTTCTGACTTTAAAAAGTATGGGTGTTAATGCTTTAAGTGGAATAGTACCTGCTACCAGCTTTGTAGAATGAAAACACAGACAAAGAATGAAAAGAAGGAAGCAAGTCCATTTACAATTGAATTCAAAGAAATAAAACACCCAGGAATAAATTGAAGAAAGGAGGTGAAGGACCTTTTAACAAAAACTGTAAGACATCAAAAGAAGTAGTGAATGACACAAAGAAGTGGAAGAACATCCCCATTGATGGATTGGAAGAATAAATATAATTAAAATGGTAATCCTGCCAAAGGCAGTCTATAATGTCAATGCAATTCTTATTAAAATGGTATACTTCAAGAAAATTGAATAACTTATCCCAAAATTTGTGTGGAAGTATAAGAAAACATGAATAGTAGGAGTGCTCCTAAGGTAAAAGAAGAAAAATGGAGGCATCACAATTCATGACTTCAGTTTATATTACAAGCAATAGTCATTAAAACAGTGTAGTATTGGAACACAAATGGACATATGGACCAATAGAAATAGGATAGCAGTCTCAAAACTAAACTTACAAATGTATAGGCACATTATATATGATAAAGGGGCCAAAACTGCCCAGAGTGTGTGTGTGTGGAGGAGTCACCAAGTAGTGTTGGTGAACTGGACAAGCACATGTAGAAAAATGAAACTAGACCACCATTTAATATCATGCACCAAAATTTGCTCAAAATGGACCGATGCTCTGGATATTATGCCTGAAATTATAAAATACATAGAAGAAAAGATGGGTAAAACACTTCAGGACCTTAACATTAAAGATGTATCTGGAGACTCCACTTCATGGGCAAGGGAAACAAAAATGAGAATGAACAAATGGGACTATACCAAATTGAAAAGCTTCTACACATTAAAAGAAAATTGTATAATGATAAACAGGAAACCCAGCAAATGGGAAAGGATATTTACACATTAGACATGGGGTTGATATCAAACATCTATAAAGAACTTAAACATTTCAACAAAAAGAGAAAGAAGAGCCCAATAAAAAAGTGGGAAGAATATGTGAATAGACAGGTCTCTGTAGATGAGATACACATGGCCCACAGATATATGTGGAAATGTTCCAACCCACTCATTACCAGAGAAATGCAAATTAAAACCACATTGAGATACCATCTCACGCCTGTGAGAATGAGCTCCATCAATAAGATAAGTGTTGGAGAGGGTCTGGAGAGAAAGGAACTCTGGGAATGCAAATTGGTGCAGCCATTATGGAGAATAGTATGGAGAATCTTTAAACAAATATAAATGGAAATACTTTATGATCCAGCAATTCTCCTAGGGATTTACCTAAAGGGTATAATAACACTGATTCAAAGGGATATATATATATATATATATATATATATATATATATATATATATATATACACACCCTGTTCATAGCAGCTATATTCACAATAACAAAAACTTGAAAACAACCAAAATGCCCTATGACAGATGACTGGATAAAAAAATTATCAGACATATACTCAATGGAGTATGACTCCACAATATAATAAAAAATATGATATTGTGTGCTTTGTGATAAAGTGGATGGAAATGGAGAAAAGTATGCTTAGTGAAGAAAATAAGAAGGTGAAGGACAATTACACAGTGGCTTCACTCATATGCAGAATATAGAGAATTGAACATATGATTGTGAAAATAAAGCCAACCTATATCTAAAACTGTGGGAGAGCTATAGTGGTTATCAGTGTGGGTGGGGATGGGGACACAAATCTTTGGTGATGGAAGTGGTGAAAAAAAAAAGGAAAGAAAAAGACTATACTGTAAACCATTAACCCCTTCAATAAAAAATGAATAAAAAAAAGATGAAAAGCCAGGTGAAGAATTTGATCTTGGCTTTGGAAACACATGCAAATAAATATGCTTACGTATAATATAATGATGATAACTAGCAGTTATTAGAGGCTTGCTATATACCTAGGAATAAATTAAATTATATATATATTTTAAAATTATACCAGATACTAATTATAGTCCAGCTTATAGAAGACAGACTTAGGGAAGCTTCCTAAATTGTTTAGAGTCACACAGATGTGGAGTCAGAACTGGTCAGCTTGATTCTAGAGCTTGCTCTCAAAACTGGTTTTTTTTTTTTTTCCAGTCAATGAGCACTACCGTTGCTCTTTAGGACTCTAGAAAAGAGTCCTAACTGGTAAATTGCTGGTGTCAGCAAACTTTTTGCTGCAGAAAGATGTTCTGTGGATGTCAGGAAATAAATGAGGTTATAGATCTCTTCCTGTCTGGGATGTATATTTATTATACAGTAGAATGTAATCTAAATTATTCACATTTTACACTTAATGGAAATTTTAGCTTCTGTAAATCTGAGTTTTCAAGACTAGAGTTATGTGTAATAAAGTTCTTATAAGATCCATTTAAAAGATTAATGATATATGTGTAAGTATAAAATTAAATCTGGGTATTTTACTTTCTCAGGTTTCCTGGATCTTCCAGTTTCATTTGCAGACATTATCTTTGTGACAAAATCTTCTTTATTTTTGTTCTGTGGACATAGCCAAGAGCATGTAACTTTCTCTCCTGGCCCTGTAGATATAGAAACTTCTCCTGGGAAGAAGAGGTCAGTTTTTTCTTCATGGGATTGGTTTCTTAAGATTTCTTTATAATTTCTCCTTTGCAGACTTAGAAACAAATATTCTTGGGGTGAAATCCTATCTCCACTGCATCTTGGCTGAGTGCATTGACAGATAAGACAGAAAGATCTCTGAGCTTGTTTCTTCAGCTGCAAAATAGCATCATCTTATCTCACTGGAGGTCAATAGACTTAAATAAATACTAATTTAATGGAAATCAAAAAGTTAGTCTTGTGTTATAGCCTGAAAATGAAATAGGTTAAAACGTAGAAGATCAAATAAAAAACCCTCCAGTTTTTAGTACTGTGCAGTCACTTATTGGTTGATAGGTTTACTGTCTGGAGAATTTTCCAGAAAAGACCTCTTTCTCCACTTAAATTTCTCAGACCATTCATTAAATGCAAAAGACATATTCAACTTTTTCTTCATTTCATGAAACTTAGCACTAACTAGATTTATTCTCTGTAGTGAAGACCCACAAATTCTTTTTTAAAATGTTTATTTTATTTATTTATCCCCTTTTGTTGCTCTTACTGTTTTAGTGTTGTATTTATTAATGTTGTCATTGTTGTTGGATAGGACAGAGAAAAATGGAGAGAGGAGGGGAAGACAGAGAGGGGGAGAGAAAGATAGACACCTGCAGACCTACTTCACCACTTGTGAAGCGACTCCCCTGCAGGTGGGGAGCCAGGGCTCAAACCAAGATCCTTACGCTGGTCCTTATGCTTTGCATCACCTGCGCTTAACCCACTGCGCTACAGCCCGACTCCCCCCACACATTCTTAAGGCCTGGACTCCTTGAAGGTGTTTAGAAGCCTAGTTAGAATTTTTTTTCCCCTTCTTCCATTTAAGGTATTAGTTGTCTTTTTCCACCAGCCCACCCTCCCTTCCTTCCTTCCATCCTTCCTCCCTCCCTCCTTTCCTTCTTCCTTCATTTTTTTCTTGTAGAGCCAGGGTTTTTTACATGTGAAGTTCCCTCACTTTGGGCCTGGGTCACTTTTTCAATTCATATAGAGAGAAACAGAGAGAGGGAACAATATAAGAAAGCACCACAATTTCTTTTGGTGTCCTAGTATCTCTATTGTACTAGGGCTTGAACCTGGATCACACATATGGTAAGGCACAGGCCCTTTCTGGTGAGCTATCTTTCCAGCCCACGTTTTGGTTATTTGATAACTTTTCATTATTTAATAATGATTGACAAGATTGTGGGATAAGAAGGGTACAATTTAGTGGTCCAGCAGGTGGTACAGTGGTAAAATAAAGCTTTGGACTCTCAAACATGAGGTCCCGAGTTCGATCCCTGGCATCACATGTGCCTTAGTGCTGTCTGGTTCTTTCTCTCTCCTCCTACCTTTCTCACAAATAAATAAAATCTTTAAAAAAAAAGAAGGGTACAATTTCATACAATTCCCACCACTCATGTCAGAGGACTGTTTTTTAAAAAAATATCTATGTATTTATTCTCTTTTTGTTGCCCTTGTTGTTTTATTGTTGTAGTTATGATTATTGATGTTGTTGTTGGATAGGACAGAGAGAAATGGAGAGAGGAGGGGAAGACAGAGAGGGAGAGAAAGACAGACACCTTCAGACCTGCTTTACCACCTGTGAAGCGACCCCCCTGCAGGTGGGGAGCCTGGGCTTGAACTGGGATCCTTGAGCCGTTCCTTCCGCTTTGCGCCACGTGTGCTTAACCTGCTGCGCTACCACCCGACTGTTTTCTATAGCTATATAACTTCTAATAAATTTTGCCGCTTCCCCTCTAGGTCTTGGTGTGGAGGTGGGGCAGGTGATAGTTCCAAAATGTTTCAATTAAAATAATTAAACAATTAAAATAGTTTTAACTCTGCTAAAGCCTTTTTATAATTAGTTTTTCATGAACTTCCTAGTTATCCTCCTTAAGAGTGGTGTCTGTTTCACTGGAGGCCCCTGAACATTGTAACTATCCATTGCTTAGTGGAAACAATTGCTGTTATTATGTATCTGACTTGTATTTTATCTTCTCTTGTCAGGACTGACAGACTTTATGTTTAATCATTATGAAGTTAATATTGATTTGTAACATTCTGGGCTTAGTGTGGGCGGGCATCACTATGAATCCACTGTTCCTGGAGGCCATATATATATGATAGGATAGACAGAAATTGAGAGAGGAGGGGAAGATAGAGAAGGGGAGAGAAAGATAGACGCCTGCAGACCTGCTTCACAGTTTGTTAAGTGATCCCCTGCAGGTGTTGAGCCATAGGCTCGAACTGGGATCCTTGTACAGGTCCTTGTGCTTTGTGCTATGTGCGCTTAACCTGGTGTGCTACTGCCTGGCCCCCTTAGGTGTAGTTTCATACATCAAAAGCTTTATGTTTTTTTATGCCCTTTATGTTTTATGTGCCCTTTTGTGCCACCTCTTCCTTCTTTGGTAAGCCTAGTTCAGCATTCATTATCCAATGGTTTGATATGTAGTTCTTTTTTTAAAAAAATTATTATCTTTATATATTTACATATTTATATATTTATTTATTGGATAGAGACAGCCAGAAATTGAGAGGGAAGTGGGTGATAGAGATGGGAGAGGCAGAGAGACACCTGCAACACTGCTTCACTACTCAAAAAGCTTTTCCCCTGCACTTGGGGACCTGGATCCTTGCACATTGTAACATGTGCACTCAACCAAGTGCACCACCACACAGCCCCAGTATGTATTTTTATAATGAAAATTATATGTAATATATTTATTTATTTATTTATTGGATAGAGGCAAAAATCAACAGGAAAGGAGGAAAGAGGGGGGAGGAGAGAGAGAGAGAGAGAGAGACTTGCAGCACTGCCTCACTACTACTGAATCTTCCCCCCTGCAGATGGGGACCAGAGGCTTGAACCCAGGTCCTTGCCCATGGCAATATGTGCATTCACCCAGGCGCACCACTTTTATAGGAACTAGAGTGATTCAAAGTGCCAAACACTTTATGAATTGTGAACTTTTGGAGAGCAAAGTAGGGGTAAAAATGATAATAGGCAGGTAACTGGGTGACCTTGACAAGCAGGTGAAGGTTTTACATAACAGAGAATGTCAAAGTCTCTCAAAGAGGAGTTACTGGGGAAGTAGAGAATTTAAGTACAGGTAGACATTTCATTCAAGAAGTTTGATAATCAAAGGAAATTTCACTATCAAGTTGACAAATGGTGTCCAAACAACTAGAAACTAGAGGGGATATAGTGATTAGGTGCCACCCTCAAAAGCCAACCTCTACAGCACACCGAGAATAATAATAATAATAATAATAATAATAATAATAATAATAACAAGAAGACAGAGAGGGTAATTGAAATGACATGCTGAAAATATCTAGCAGACTAAATGTGAATACAGACTCTAAGGAATGACATAACAAATGCTAGCCTTACTATTTATCTTTCCCTTTGGGTGAGAGCTGACTTCAGTGTTCTGCATACCTGTTTCCTGTCTTTCTGTTACCCTGATAATTTCTTAATTTTTTTTGCCAATGTTTTGATATGTTTTGGAAAAAACTTTTTAAGCATTCTTTATTTCCAGTGACAGAGTCCATAAGGGTAGGCAGCATGAGAAATTGATGAAAACAGAAATTCCTTTTCTCTTTTTAGAATGTTTTATTCTTGTCTGCTCAGCCTGGCAGGAATTTTTATCTTGTTCTTTATTGCCTTTATTATTATTATTAACCCCAGGTAAGAGATAAAGCCTGCTTTTTTCACAAAATAGAGTGAAAGGAAGATTTTTTTTGACATATCAGATAATTAGAATTATAATATGGTTTGTGAGGTTCTTTATATAAGCAAGATGAATACTTTTAATCTTCAGACCTTTTCACTCTAATCCTGCCCTTTCTCACATCTAATGGACAGTGCTATGTAGTTAGAATGTCCCAAGCTATATTGTTCGCTCCTTTCAGTTCTGCTCTTCCATATCCTCTTGTTGGTTAGGGGTACCACGGTCTACCTAGTCATTGAAGCAATACCTTAATTGTTAATGGAACTCCTTTTTCATATACTGGTCATTTCCTTGGGGTCTCTCAAGAGTAGATTGCCATTTAAAAGGGAAAAACAGTGTGTTTATTTTTTTTCCCCTCACATAACTTGTTAGAGTCCTATTACTTACAGCTCACTGTAGAGGCTGGTGGACATTTTAGAAACCAGGTTAGGCTTTATGAACTATAAAGATCTTTTAGTTCCTTTTAAAATCCTTGTTTGTGCTTCCCACAACTTTCACTGATGGATACTGTCATAACCTACTCATTTAAAAATGATGCATATTCAACTTCTTAATATATAAAGAGAAGTAGAGTTGTTTAAGAGAAAAACTTGGGTATGTGTTTTAACAGGGATGTTACAACCCTGTGTTCATTTTGTTGTCATCTCTGCTGTATAAAATAGTATATCTAACACTGTTGACTGATTCCTACCTCACCTGTACAGCTACATTTTATTTGCACTAATTAAGAATCCTTTGCTAACTGATGTCTATTTCATCCCTAGAACAACTCCAGATGGTAGGTAGGTAGCAGACTGGTATATTGGTATTAACTTTGGATAAGAAGACAACCAAAATCAAAGCATTGAGTGACTGTGTGTATGGCCAAGGTTAAATAGATACCTGAATGAGTTTCAAATATTTTGATTGAGAGGGAGTGGAAAGCTATCCATCCAATTAAAGAAGAGAAAAGAAAAATATCAGCAGTTATTTCCAGCAAAGGTAACAGAACTTTTGAAAAATTCACTGAATATAAATATAAACCAACTGAGCAAATCTGTTAATTTAGATAAACACAGGCAGGTCTCCTAATGTCTATGCTTTATGTGCTTTGGGTCATTTGTAAACCCAAATTATAAACTTGACTTTTTTTTCTTGATATATCAGATCTATCTTAGATTAAAAATATGCTCACAAAATTTCACTTGAATTCCAAGACTAGGTGAAATTTAATTGCAGTTATAAACCCTGCTAGCAAGGGTTTATCTGGAAATTGCCAACATAACCCCAAGTTCAGCAATGCAAATGACACTGCTATAATAAAAGAAATAAAAAGGCTTTCAATATGTTGTCTAAGAGCTTGAGCACAATGAAAGTGATTTATGTGCAAGCAGACTAAACATTTAAATGCCTTTCCTAGCAATGGTATATTTTTCAGTACAACAAGCGCTCTCCTATATGATTTTGCATTCCAGGACAGCATCACGCCTGACAATGTAAGCCCTTTCTGATAAGGCAACATTTCCAATCCAAGATTAAAATCTTGGAAACTTGTCAACAGAAAAGGATGATAATATGAGTGAAACTGCAGCTATCAAAGAAAAATGCCTTGCAAGTAATTTCTGTAATGGTCAACTTGTGGTAATTTTCTCTTCTTCCTTCACTCTTAAGTAAAGGGGCTGGCCTGAAGGTCATTTTAATATTTTGGATAAGTACAGTTACAAACCAGAAATCCATGAACACAGGAAAAAGCTAGTCATTTAATACCACAAAAATCAACTTTTTACTTTGCCATTCTTATTTCCATTTCTAATGCAGGCTATAGAGAACATTTTTCATTTGATGAGTAGGGATTTAAGCAGTGAGTTGACAATGAACCCTTGAACTTCATGCGGCACTAAAATTAGAGGATCAGAGAGCCTTATGTTTTCTTGAACATATTTCCTTTTTTTTTTTTTCTGTGTTACTTTAGTTAATACTCCACTAGTCCAGTGACTAGAACTGAATGACCTGCTAGGTCTTTCCCATTTTTTCCCTTCTTATAATCCCCTTTTGCTGTTTAGGCTGTGGGTGAACTCTATAATCTCTTGTGTGCCCTTAGCTATACTGGAAGTAAATTGAGGTGATTCTGAGTTTTACCAGCTACATAGGATGGAGTATTAAAAAGACATTTGTGAGCCAAAGAGTATATATCTGACAAAGTTGAAACCATTTTTTTTAAAAATATTATTTATTTATTTATTAAAACGATAGGAGGAGAGAGAAAAAAAAAACAGACACCACTCTGGTACATGTGCTGCCAGGGATTGAACTCAGGACCTCATGCTTGAGAGTCCAGTGTTTTATCCACTGCACCACTGCCTGGACCACTTATACAATTTTATTACTGTGATTTTTCTAAAATAATTTATTTTCATCAAAAACCTATAGCTGCTAAAGTGAATTTCAAGTTCTAGCTTATTTTTTATTTGGTCAGATATTTTGTCTCCTTTTAATACTTTAGAAAACTCTAGGTTTATTTATTTATTTTACATTTTGGTGGGGGAGGCTGATGATTTACAGTGCAGTTGTTAACCTATGGATACAGTTTCTTATCCCCCTGTGAGAGTTCCTTACAGAGCACTAGCCCACAATTTAGGCTCTTTTACATCATCATGCAGTAGACCCTCAAGTTTCTCTTCACCTTTTCTCTCTGCACCCCAGCTCCTCAGCTCCCCATCCTTTGCTTTGGTACAATACACCACTCCCAGCCCATGTGTTACTTTGTGTTTTCCCTTTCTGTTCTTATTTCTTAATTTCTACCTATAAGTAAGATCATTCAGTATTTCTCATTTTGGCTTATCTCACTTAACATGATGTCTTCAAATTGACCTTTGAACACAATGATGTAGTGGTCTAATTCCATTCATCTGTACATTTCAGTCCAGTTTCTCCAATACTAGTTAAGACTCTCCTTACTCCACTTATTGTTAAAGGCTCCTCTGTCAAAAAACTTAGTTGTTCATAGGTTTATGGGGTCATTTCTTGCCTCTTAATGTTCTTTTCTTCCCTGAATACACCAAATCACTTTCTGAGTACCTCAACATACACACACACACACACACACACACACACACACACACACACACACACACACTTTCTTCCTCAAGATATATAATTATTAAACATTTACTGTCCTTCACAGTCCTGTTCCTGTGCTGTGCCCTGCAGGTTGCAGGACTGCATTAGACTTGCATATTTTCCAGGTATCTCACCCACACTTCTTCTTCTAGTGTTTGCCCTTCTTCCGTAGCCAGTTAACAGCGTCAGGTTGAGCCTGATGTAAAGTTTCGAGACCTCATTTGAATCTGGAGAGGTGGCAGTCGTTGACTATTTGGGTCATAGTCTGTCTGTAGCCGCAGGAGCAGTTCGGGTCGTCTCTGGCTCCCCAGCGATGGAACATAGCAGCGCACTGGCCATGGCCTGTTCGATAGCGATTGAGGAGGGCCCAATCATAACGTGCTAGGTCAAAGCCGGGTTGATGCTTGCAGGGGTCTGTGATGAGGTGTTTGTTCTTTACCTCAGCTGACTGCCAACTCTGTTTCCAAGAGACTGGAACAGAGAAGTTCAGTGTAGGTATAGGGGACCAGACTGGGTGACGAGACGTCAAGCGTTGGACAGGGTGGGCAAAGATATCCGCATATATTGGCAGGTCGAGCGTAGATGTGGGAAATGAACTTAGATGATGCCGCATCCCGATGAATATCTGGTGGGGCGATGTTGCTAAGAACTGGCAGCCATGGAACCGGGGTGGAACGGATGGTTCCAGAAATTATCCTCATGGAGGAATATAATTTGGAATCGACCAAGTGGACATGGGGGCTATGGAACCATACTGGGGCACAGTATTGTGCAGTGGAATAGCATAATGCCAGAGATGATGATCGTAGTGTGGAAGCGCTCGCGCCCCATGAGGAGCTGGCCAGTCTTGCAATGATGTCATTCCTCGCGCCCACCTTTGCTGCAGTTTTTATGAGATGTTCGTGAAATGACAGAGTGCGATCGAAAGTAACGCCAAGATAGACTGGCTGGGCTTCATGCCGGATTCTCGTATTGCCAAGCTGCACATTAAGCTCACGCGAGGCCGAGGCATGGTGTAGATGGAAAACAGATGATACCGTTTTTGCAGTGCTAGGGATTAGTCACCCACACTGTGGAAAAGGAACTAAATGTGTTAATCAACCATCAAACTTCAGATACCTTAGGAAAAGAATAAACAGGGTAAAGGAAGGTCACAGAGGATCAATGCACCTAGTTTCAGAGAATCTTCCTTGGGGACTATTTCTCAAAATGTGGTCCTTGAATTGAAGTAGTATCATCACCTGGGAACTTGTTGGAAAGGTAAATTTTCAGACCTACAAGATGAAAAATTTCTAGGGATAGAGTTTCTGTCTGTTTTGCATCAAGCCCTTTGTGTAATTCTGCAAAATACTCAAATTTAATAACCACTGTCTCAAAGGAAGTAACAACATTATATGGAAAAGATGATTTGTTTTCCATCAGGCTTATTTAATTGCTATCTCTTGATAATTAAGCCATTTAAGGTATTCCAGTGTTCCATTGTTGAATTTGTCTCTAAATTGTACCAAACACACACACCACACACACACACACACATACACACACACACACACACACACACACTCCTCTTCCATTTTTAACAAATGTAATTTACTTATACTTTGTCTAGCAGTACACATTTAAATGAGTTAAAGGCAAAAGACAACTAATTACTTTAGTGTTGTAAAACATAAAACAACATCATCTAGAGCAGTGACAACTTATCTCTTTTGAAAACTAAATAGACTAAACTGACCTAATTAATTTTGTGTTCTTAGAAACCTAGTATGGTTTGTAAATGTGAAAACATCTATGTCCTTGTACCCAATATTTTGAGTCATTCTCCTGAGATATTTCTGGGAGGTGATGGAGCAGTTAAGTATCTAATTTTTATCTTAATAAGAATAGAACTCACACTGTTCTTGCCCTATACCCCTTAAGTAATAAAAATGAAGGCAAGTGGAAGAAAAGGAAATAGTCAATACAATTTGGAAAAACAATTTAAAACTTGATAGATTTTACTATTTGGTAAGAATATATGCTTATCATTTTCAATTCCAATATCACTTTATTGAGGAAATGTTGATTTAAAGATTTTTTTTATTGTCACAAAGGTACATTTACACATTTCTACAAGAAAGATATCAGTATATTTCAGTTTATTTATTTATTTATGTCTAGGAACCAGTTATATAAACTTACTAGTAAATTGTTTTTTTAAATTTATTTTTTATTTAAGAAAGGATAAATTAACAAAACCATAGGGTAGGAGGGATACAGCTCCACACAATTCCCACCACCCAATCTCCATATTCCACCCCCTTCCCTGATAGCTTTCCCTTTCTCTATCCCTCTGGGAGCATGAGCCCAGGGTCATTGTGGGTTGCAGAAGGTGGAAGGTCTGGCTTCTGTAATTGCTTCCCCGCTAAACATGGACATTGACTGGTCGGTCCATACTCCCAGTCTGCCTCTCTCTTTCCCTAGTAGGATGGGTCTCTGGGGAAGCGGAGCTTCAGGGCACATTGGTGGGATCTTCAGTCCAGGGAAGCCTGGCCGGCATCCTAATGGCATCTGGAACCTGGTGGCTGAAAAGAGAGTTAACATACAAAGCCAAACAAATTGTTGAGTAATCATGACCCAAAGGTTGGAATAGTGGAGAGGAAGTGTTAGGGGGGTACTCACTGCAAACTCTAGTGTACTTCTGCTTTCAGGTATATATTTTGCACTAGTTTATGGATACGTATGAACATATGCTCTCTCTCACAGAACCTGGTGTATATCTAGGTTTTGGGACTTTGTTAGAAAATGAACCACCTGGGACGGAATTAGAGAATACTATGAAAGGAAAGGTCTCACCTGAGTAATGAAGCTGAAGGGTTGTCATTCCACACCTGAAGTCTCTGGACACAGTCTGAGGTGAAGCATGTTGAGGTGGCAATCGCTGCGTTGATTAGGTTGCGATCGGCAGATGCAATATTATTTGATATGGATTGGGAGAGGCATGTGGGAAAGTGGGCCCTATCCTAAGGTTCCAGGAATGGGGGAAATATAGGCTCTATAGTGGAGATGTGAGATTCCTGCTGTCTTAGGGTTCAAAAAGACAATGGATAGTTAATGTTATCATCACATTATTTGGTGATTGGGTTAACTTTGAAAAGTCCTTTTGTTAGGGTTTGCTGTATAGTACCCAGTGTCTTGTATATAGCTGTGCCATTGGTTGCTTCTGATCTACTTGGTCTAGGCTTTTGAGAGAGTCCACATATCAAATACACAGCCTATATATTAAAAAGACTCAATCTGTGTTTTAAAAACTTGAGACATACAATTGATTTTCCCCCTCTCATATTAATTAACTAGTGATTTATATGACTACACTTTACTAGGAGTGTACATAAACACCATTCCCACCACCAAAAGACTGTGTCCCATCCCTTCCACCCACCCCCACCACCCACCGGCCCAGGAAGCTGCATGTCTACCCCTCACCACAGGGTTTTTACTTTGGTGCCCTACTTTCAATTTAGTCTGATCCTGCTTTGTTTGTTTAATAGTTTCTTTGAATGTGCAGAAGCTTTTCAATTTGATGTAGTCCCATTGGTTTGTTTCTGCTTTAGTCTTTCTTGCAATTGGGTTTATTTCATCAAAGATGTTCTTGAGGTGTAGGTGGGAAAGTGTTTTACCAATGTTTTCCTCTAAGTATTTGATTATTTCTGGTCTAGCATCCAAGTCTTTGATCCATTTGGAGTTGATTTTTGTTTCTGGTGAGATAAAGTGTTTCAATTTCATTCTTCTGCATGTTACAACCCAGTTTTCCCAGCACCATTTATTGAAGAGAGCCTCTTGTGATGTGGAAATCTGGTGATGGGAATTGTGTGGGTTGTCATTCCACTTCTTTGTGTCTCTTTCTATTTCCTTGGAGAGTAATTCATAGTTTTCAGTGTATAAATCATTCACTTCCTTTGCTAACTTTATTCCCAAATATTTGATTGCTTTTGCTACTGTGGTGAAGGGGATTGATTTTTTAAATCTTTTCTTCTTCTGACTTGGTGTTTGCATATTTTTATTACCTGTCAAGCCCTCACCTGCACAATTACAATGCTATCAGAAGGCTTTTTTTCCTTTTAAATTTAGATAAAGACAGAGAAGAAGAGAGTGGGAGGAAAATGGGAGAGAGGAAGGGAGGACAGGAGAAAGAGAGAAGAAGGGAGAGAGAAAGAGGAGGAAACACTCACAGTGCTATATTACTCATGGAGCTTCCCTCATTCATTGCATACTCACCTGTGGTATCAGGGACTCAAAACCTGGGCTCTTATGTGCAGTAAAGTGTTTGCTTCACAAGGTGAGATGTCTTCCAGCTCCTTGGGTATGCTATGCTATAAATTATTCCCTAACATATAATGGGCCACTGAGTTCTTTTATTGTCATTAAATTTTATACGTAGTTCTAGGATATGTGTGGAACCACCTCCCACATGTGTGATACTTCTGAATCGCCTACCTGTCCTGATTTTTTAACTTGTATTTTTTAGGAACAGACAGATGGATCAGCAAAACCAGGATAGGGAGAAGAGAGAGATATGGAGTGAGGGAGATAGAGGAAGAGCACTGCTTCTTTTAAAAGCCCTGCTTTTTACCATACATGGACCTCTATCCATTTTAGTCTTTGGTGCAATAGTGCTATCCATGGTGCTCCCACTTGGTCCCAGGGGTAGAGTCCAGGACCGACTTCATAAAAGGCACATAATCAGCTCCTGTGACTGTATATGTATATGTACATGTGTCTTATTTAGAAACAAGCCACAAGAACATACCAAAGCCAACTCAAAAACAAACATGTGGAAGAATTCTCACTGAAGAACTGAGGTTATCAGAGCAGGAAAATGGAGGATTAAGATGTTTATGTGTGTGTGTGTGAGGGGGGGGTTGGTGGTGATGGTGAAATCCACTGAGCTATAGAGAATTGTTGGTACTTTGATGATGGGTATTGTATGGTAATATATCTTTGAAGAGATGCAAACTTTTTTTTCTGGATCAGAGATATGGATGTTAGAACAGAAACTATATAAAAGAAAACATCAGTGAAAGCTTTCTGGGGCCTTAATATTAAAGACATTTATGGAGACTCCAGCCCATGGGCAAGGGAAACAAACAAACAGAAAATTGAACAAATGGGAATATAGCAAATTAAAAAGATTTTACACATTAAAAGAAAATTCAGGGCCGGGTAGTGGTGCGCCTGGTTGAGTTCAATTGTTACAGTGCGCAAGGACCCAGGATCAAGCTCCTGGTCCCCACATGTAGGGGGAAAGCTTTTCGAGTGATGAAGCAGTGCTGCAGGTGTCTCTCTGTCTTTCTCCCTTTCTGTCTTCCCCTTCCCTTTCAATTTCTGGCTGTCTCTATCCAATAAATAAAGATAATAAAAAACATTTAAAAAGAAAGAAAATTGTGTGGAGTTGTACCCCTCCTACCCTATGGTTTTGTTAATTAATCCTTTCTTAAATAAAAAAAATTAAATTAAAAAAAAAAGAAAAAGAAAAACAAGATAAGAGGAGAAAACTAAGCAGAACTTGGATTGGAATTGGTGTGTTGTACCAAGTAAAAAAAAACTCTGAAATACATGTGGGGAAGGGTTCAGGTCCTGAACATGATGGCAGGGAAGGACTTAGTGGGGGTTGTATTGTTATGTGAAAAAATAGGAAATTTTTTGCCTGTACAAACAGTTATATTTGTTGTCAACTGTAAAACATTAATCCCCCAATAAAGAAAGAAAAGAAAAAAAAAAGAAAGAAAATTCCATAAGAATAAACAGGAAACACAGCAAATGGGAAAAGATATTTGCTTACTATACTTTGTACAAGCGATTAACATCAAAAATTTACAAAGAACTAATACAGCTCAACAAAAAGAAAGAGAATAACCCAATTTAAAAGTGGGCAGAAAAAGAGATACACCTGGCCCACAGGCCTATGCAACAATATTGAAATTCACTCATCATCAGAGAAATGCCAGTCAAAACCATATTGAGATTCCACCTCATACCTGTGAGAATGGGTTCCATGAATAAAACAAAAGAGGATAAGTGTTGGAGAGGTTATGGAGAGAGAGGAACTCTACTACATTGCTAGTGGGAGTGTAAACTAGTACAACTACTATGGAAAACAGTATGAAGCATCCTTAAACAAATACAAATAGAAATGTCATATAATCCAGAAATACAGTTCATTTTTTTAATATTAGTGATTTAATAATGATTAACAAGATTGTAAGATAACAGGGGTGCAATCCCATACAATTCCCACCATCAAAGTTCTATATCCTATCTCCTCCACTAGAAGTTTCATTTCTTTATCCCTCTGGGAGTATGGACCAAAATTATTTTCTTTTCTTTTTCCTTTGGTCACTGAGGCTCAGTGCCATCGCTAGGAAACCCACCGCTCCTGGTGGCCCCTTTCCTTCCTTCCTTCCTTCCTTCCTTCTTTCCTTCCTTCCTTCCTTCCTTCCTTCCTTCCTTCCTTCCCTCCCTCCCTCCCTCCCTCTCTCCTTTCTTTCTTTCTTTCTTTCTTTCTTTCTTTCTTTCTTTCTTTCTTTCTTTCTTTCTTCTTCTTTTCCTTCTCCTTCCTCTTCTTCCTCCTCCTCTTCTTTTTCTTCCCTTCCTCCTCTTCCTCCTCCTCCTTCTTCCCCTTCCCATTCTTCTCCTTCTTCTTCCCTTTCCTCCTCTTCTTCTTCCTTTTCTCCTCCTTCTTCTTTATTCTTCTTTTTCTTTTCCGTCTTCTTCTTCTCTTCCTCCTTCTTCTACCCCTTCATATTCTTCTTGTCCTCCTCCTCCTTCTTCCCTTTCTCCTTCTTCCTCTTCCTTTTCTCCTTTTTCTCCTCCTCCTCTTCCCCCTCCTCCTCCTTCTTCTTACCTCCAGGGTTATTGCACTATGAATCCACTGTTTTGGGAGGCTATTAATTTTTTTCCATTTTGTTGCCTTTGTTGTTTTATTGTTGTTGTGGTTTTTATTATTGTTGACATTGATGTCATTGTTGGGTAGGACAGAGAGAAATGGAGAGAGGAGGGGAAGACAGAGAGGAGGAGAGAAAGATAGACACCTGCAGACCTGCTTCTCTGCTTGTGAAGCGAACCCCCTGCAGGTGGGGAGCTGGAGGCTGGAACTGGGATCCTTATGCTGCTCCTTACACTTTGCACCATATGCGCTTAACCCACTATGCCACCACCCAACCCCCCTTCTTCTTTTTCCATTTTATTTGATTGTATAGAGAGAAATTGAATGGGAAGGGGAAGGAAAAAAAGGAGAAAGATACCTGAAGACAGGCTTCACTGCAGGTGAGGAGTGAAGCTCAATCCTGCATCCTTGCCCAGATCCTTGAGTGTTTTGTAGACACCATGGTGAGAAGTGAAATTCTACCTCTGTGTCAAGAACTATACTATAAACCACTAAGCACCCCCCCAATGATAAATAGAACAACAAAAAATTATAATTTCAAACTCAGGGTTTCTCTTAGTGTATGAGACCAAAGGGAGCATGATTTTCATAGAAAAAAGCAAAAGTGTTACTTCTTTTATTACAGAAACTCTTTCTCTCTCTCTACATACATATATGTAGGATATATACATATACACATACATGTAGAATAGGACAGAGAGAAATTGAGAGAGAGAAAGATAGAGAGGGGGAGAGAAAGAAACCTGTAGACCTGCTTGACCACTTTTGAAGCAACCCCGCCCTCCCCCCACACACAGGTGGGGAACTGGAGGCTGGAACTAAGATCTTTGCTTTGTACTATGTGTGCTTAACCTCATGTGCAACCGCCTGCCCCCCCCAAAATTTCTCATCTGACTTAACTTTCATTTGCTTGAGTACTTTTTGAAGTTGCTGCTGACAAGACTGATTTCCAGCTTTTTTTCTATGCAGTTTGCTCACTAACCTTTGGTATAGTGGGTAGCATAAGAGGCTAGAAAAAGTGTTAGTTGAATTAGAATCTTTTCTCGAATGTAGGATGACTTACTAGTTTTGAGGTACTGATATTCCATTGACTATGTGCAATTGTAGTGCTTAGGCTATTTCCCTTTTCGTCCTCAAGGGTATCATCAGAGTACATGTCAAAAGCTTTTCTCAAAATCTGGATATACTATTTCTACTGTGTTTCTCTGATTGCCTAGTATAGTAACTCTGTTAGTAGGAAGTGAAGTTAGTTTGACAGGACTATTCTTAGTGAGCTCATGCTGAGTTTACCACTTCTGTTTTGAAGTGCTCAGGAGCTGCTGCGTAAAATAATGGTTCTAGAATGTTGCCCAGGATCAATATCAAGCTTAGTGCTCTGTAGTTCTCAAATACACATTCTTTCTGTTTTGATAAATCCAAATGGCACTTGCATATATCCAATTTCCCTGGAACTTTTATCCACTGCGGGGTTCCTGCAGTTCACTGCTAGTGCCTGAACTAATCTATAAGTTCTCTAAGCATGTCCATACACACTCGTCAATCATCAGAGGACTCATTTGGTGCAGCACTTTTTAATCTCACTTTTCTAAGAATACATCTGTTATCTGTTTGCAGGGGAAATAGGAAGTTGATGAGCTCAGACTGTCTTTGTGCTTCTGTTTGGTTTAGTTGTCAGTTTTGAAGTGAATGAAATCATGGGACTAAAAGCATTATGAATAGGGTTGAAGTATGCACCATGCTATATTAGTTGCTTAGAGAACACAATAAAATGAAGATAAAGTCCTGCACTTATAAATTCCATAGTCAACTAGTCAACTTCTGAAGGAAATAAAGCTTTATATAACACAATCCATGTAATTCTATTTAGGAGCAAAACTGAACTTCAAAAAAAAAAAAACACCATGTGTTGTAAAAAGGAATACAAAAATAAAAGAAATTGTTTTCTTTTTATTTATTTAATTATTTAAGAAAGGAGACATTAACAAAACCATAGAATAAGAGGGGTACAATTCCGCACAATTCCCATAACCCGATCTCCACATCCCACCCCCTCCCCTGATAGCCTTCCCATTCTCTATCTCTCTGGGAATATGGATCCAGGGTCGTTGTGGGTTGCAGAGGGTGGAAGGTCTGGCTTCTGTAATTGCTTCCCTGCTGAACATGGGCGTTGACTGCTTGATCCATACTCCCAGTCTGTCTCTCTCTTTCCCTAGTAGGGTGGGGTTCTGAGGAAGTGGTGCTCCAGTACACATTGATGGGATCGTCTGTCCAGGGAAGTCTGGTCAGCATCTGGAACCTGGTGGCTAAAAAGAGAGTTAACATACAAAGCCAAACAGATTTTTCAACAATCATGGACCTAAAGACTGTAATAGTGCAGATGAAGTGTTGGGGGGTATTCCCTGCATGCTCTTGTGTACATCTGTTTTCAGGTATATATTTTTCCCCTAGTTTATGGGCATGGGTGAACATATGCTTTATCTCAGGGGACCTGGACTACATCTAGGTTTGGGGACTTTATTGGGGAGTGGTACACCTGGAATGGAATTAAAGAATACTATGAAAGGAAAGGTTTAACCTGAGTGATGAAGCTGAAGGGTTGTCATTCCACACCTGAAGTCTCTGGTCACAGTCTGAAGTGAAGCATGCTGGGGTGGCACTCATATTGATTAGGTTGCTATCCGCGGATGCAATATTATTTGATCTGAATTGAGAGAAGCATGCAGAAAAGTGGGCCCCACCCTAAGGTTCCAGGACTGGGGGAAATATAGGCTCTATAGTGGAAATGTGAGGTTCCTGTTGTCTTAGGGTTCAAGAAGACAATAGATAGTTGTTGTTATCATCACATTATTTGGTGATAGGGTTAATTTTGGAAAGTGTAAACATTATATAAACCACTATTTAATTAATATGAGAGGCAAAAAACTGATGACATGTCTAGAACTTCTTAAAACACAGACTGAGTCTTTTTAATACATAGGCTGTCTTTGATATGTTCTCTCCCAAAAGCCTAGACCAGGGAGAACAGAAGCAACCGATAGCACAGCTATATACAAGATGCTGGGTACTATACCCCAAACCCTATCAAAGAAATTGTTTTCTTATATATTTTTTTATATGTGATCGAGTATACCCAGACAGTCTAGAAGTGCCCTTTAAAAATCCCTTTTTCAAGGGATATCTAACTAATATGACAAGTGATACGACTTCCATTTCTTTAAGAAGAAATGGTAATTTCAGGAGAGTTCAAAGATCTTCTTTAGCTTTCTTGATTCTCTCTCTAATTTGTATGTTTCTTTTTCTTCCTTCCTTCCTTCCTTTTTTTTTTTATTTTGACCTCCAGGGTTATTGCTGGGACTTAATGCCTGCACTATGAATCCACTGTTCCTGGAGGCTATTTTTTCTCTCTTGTTGTTTATCGTTGTTGTTGTTATTATTATTATTGTCGTTGTCGTAGATAGGACAGAGAAATCAAGAGAGGAGGAGAAGACAGAGAGAGGGAGAGGAAGACACATGCAGACCTGCCTCATTGCCTGTGAAGCGACCCCCCCTGCAGGTGGAGAGCTGGGGGTTCAAACCAGGATCCTTACTCTGTTCTTTGCGCTTAGTGCCATGTAACCCACTGTACCACTGGCCAGCCCCCTTTTTCTTCCTTTCTAATTGTCCACTTCCAAAGCCTTAGAACTGGCCTGCAAGTGTGTCTTCTTTTGGAGGAGAGAATAGTAAAGAGACTGCAGGGACCAAACCAAAATTCTTATTCATGGTATAAATGGTATATGAAGAACTCTCATAGGTTTACAGTGTTCATTGTGCCTTAATTTCACTGTAAGAAATAGTAAAATTATTATATCCAGTAATATGAATAAAGACTGGACTGTGTGGCAGGCAGTAATTTTCAGAAAAATAAATAATCAACACAGGTTTAGGAAATCAAACCATAGTGCACAGAGCTGATATTTAATCTAAGCTCTGAATTGACTAAAATATAGGAGAAGATGCATTTAAAAATCATCTTTTAAGGACTGCAATGTAGCTCTTGTATATTTTGGCTATGTCAGGGCCCAGAAATTATCAGCAAGTTCTGTAACTGGATATATATATTAAGATAGTCTTCCTTCCTTCTTGGGAAAGTATTTATTTGAGTTGAAATTTATGTACACTGTTTTAAAAAGTAAGGTGATATGGCTCTGTTGCTTAGCCAGATACTTCTACTACAAGGACTTCTGGGAAAGAAAAAGGTAGGAATAGAAAATAGGACAACAAGAAGAGTGACTGATAGAAAAACAGAGCCTTGGTCTTTGCCATATCTCCTACATTCTGTCTCTTATGAAAGGGAATCCTATAAGACAATTTTTATGTCACAGGAATCCTACTTGGTACTTTGTATAACTTTTCTCCAATATTCCTTCCTACGACTTCTCTAAGTTAGCTGGGAATTAGTGTACTCATTTTACAGGTCAGGAAACTGAACTTAGAGACGTGAAGCCATTAGCCTAAGGGTCATATCATAGCTAATGGCAGAACCAGGATGGGAGAGAGATATCTCACCTGGAAAGGGGGCATCCTTACCATGCATACAGCACAGGTTCAAGTCCTGGCATCACATGGTAGATATAATGGAGTATTGGCATTTTGGTCTCTCTCTCTTTCTCTCTCTCTCTCTCTCTCTCTCTCTCTCTCTCACACACACACACACACACACACACACACACACACACACGACCTTGGCCCTACAAAAGAAAAATTAAACCAGAAAAAAGAATGGCAGAATCAGGATTTAAATTCTGGTGCCCCTGTTAAAAAAGAAATTTTATTTATTTATGTATTTTTATGTATTTATTTATCTGATAGAGACAGCCAGAAACTGAGAGAATGGGGGAGACAGAGAGACATCTGCAGCACTACTTTACCATCCCTGAAGATTTCCCCTGCAAGTGAGGACTGGGGGCTTGAACTAGGTCCTTGTGCATTGTAACATGTCCATTCAACCGGGTGCTCCACCACTCAGCCTCCACGTGCATCTGATCTTAAAGTAGTTTTCTTATTATGTGGTGTTATCAAAATTAAAATAACTCAGACCTTGAAAACTTTACAGTCAGATAAAACACTAAAAGACAAAGCAGAATTCTATGACATTTTTTGTTCTGCCAGGTTATTATGTATATTTTCCCTCCTTCCTGTTACGGAGTTAAGTGCCGCCTAACTGTTTCAGTGAAGTAATAGGATTCTATTACCTTGTACAAATGAATTGTATTTCACATAGAGATTTTGTTTTCTTTTCAGCAGTTAATACTGGAAAAGTGAAATCTACAATGATATCTCTTTGCTACCTGATTATTTACTGCATGAGAAGAATGCTTGGCGAGTGTCTGACCCTTGGCTGAACTGGTTTTCTACTTATTAATGCAACAGGTACTGCAAAATGAGGTCTGTGAACTGAAGGCCGATTTTAGTGCAGACAATAAAATGTGAAGCAATAGATAGCTCAGGAGAGGACATGGTATATGGGGATACAGTGTCCCTGCAAGCGACAGACACATATTGCTGAGCAAGGGCTCTTCTTCCACAGTGCTTTGGCCTTAAAACCAATCAGAATCCTGTGCCCTAACTTAAAGTAGGAAAATAATAGTGTAAAGATAAAGCACTCATAACGTGGAGCAGAATAGTGCTGGGAGAGCACACTGTAGAAGTATTAAGTTTCTTTTTTTCTATTTGTTTCTGTTTGCTTCCATTTCTTTACAGAGATTTGCAATACCTGATTGGAGGGATTTGGACTAAAAATGGAGATGTGTGGCCAGGGATTAGATGTTGGGAGGCCAATTCGATGGGGACAAGTAGTAATGACAGACTGTGTGTTGATATAAAAATGCCCCACCAGCCTCTACCCCTGTCTCCCTGTATGTATGTATTTAAGGACTATTTGAGGAAAGGGATTTTTTTATTTTGTTATTAGTGGTTTAATATTGATTTACAAAATTACAGGATAACAGGGGTACAGCTCTGCACCATTCCCACCACCAGAGTTCGTTAACCCTTCTGTTGGAAGCTACAGTAGTTCTCCCAAGGTTAACTATTATTAACTAGATATGGGTTAACTATTATTTCTACACCTATCTGTCTATATTTGTAGAGATGCCTCCCCTTTTTAAGGCCCCATTCTCTTCCTTTCCAAGTCACATACACCTATTACTCCATCCAAATGTCCCTTTGTTTTTGTTCTTTTTTTTTTTTTTGCCTCTAAGATTATCACTGGGGCTCGGTGCCTGCACTAAAATCCACTGCTCCTGGAGGCTATTTTTTATTGGATAGGACAGAGAGAAATTGAGAGGGGAGAGGGAGATTGAGAGGGAGAGATAGATAGATGCCTGCAGACCAGCTTCACTGCTTGTGAAGCCACTCCCCTGCAGGTGGGGAGCCAGGGACTCTAACAGGCATTTTTGAGCAGGTCCTTGGGTTTCCTACTATGTGTGCTTAACCCAGCGTGCCACTGCCTGGTCCCTGGTCCCTCTGTTTTTCCTCCTCTCTCTCCAGGTCCTGATGAAGTTGGAGTTTAGAGACCTCGGGTTATCTTCCCCCTATCATTTCTCCCCTACTGGGAGTATGGATCATAATTCTTTTGAGGGTACAGAAGATAGAGTTCTTGCTTTTGTAATTGCTTCTCTGCTGGACATGGGTGTTGGCAAATTGATTCATACAACCAGCTTGGCAAAGGGACCTTTTCAACAACACTGAATATCTCTCACCTGGGGGGATTTTTGCTAAGAATAGACAAGGGATGTTAGGAATATCTCTGAAGAGCATAATGTGCTTCTGTGGCCTTTACATTGAAGCTCATGTAGTTTTTAATCCCAACCTCTTTTCTGAACACCATGAAATGTCTATTGACATATATACATCTTGACTATGTATGTAATAGATGATTCTATATTAATATTTCATTCATTCATTCATTCATTCATACATTCATTCACTTACCAGTATTTGCTGACTTTCTTTGTATTAGGAGACAGTTTTAGGCACTGTGGACATATGGTTAGTTAAATACTTGCTCCCAACACGTCCAGGCTTCATCATACATGAAGTTGATGAAGTTATGAAGTTAATGTCATAAAACAGCTACAAAAAGATAGAAAGTTGGGTCAAAGTGTAGGTGGCATAATGATTATGAAGACTCATGCCTGAGGCTCTAAAGTCTCAGGTTCAATTCCCTGCAACACCATCTGCCAGAGTTGAGTTAGTGCTCTGATAGAAAAAAAAAAAATACAAAGTTGGCTTGAAGGAGCATCATTGTGTATGTTTGAGCCTAAAAAGATTAAGATAGTAAGCTAAAATACAGGAATCAGACTCACAGTGTTCTTATTCTGATCCTGCCATTTTTGAGGTACATAAGTTTGGATAATATACTTATCAGTAAACTTGAATGGATGCCATAAAATATAGCACTAGTGTTTATCACACTGAATTCTTGTTATAATTAAATGCGATACTGTACATAGAGACTGACATGGTGTCTGGTATGTAGGAATAACATTGGCTATTATTATCGTTGTTGCTGTTATTATTTTGTTGTAGGTATATTTTGACAGTGATAAAACTTCCTAGAGAATATTTCAACTAAAACTGGAAGGGTAAGTTGTGGTTACTAGGTCAGGTATGGGGTCCTAGTGACTGGAGTGGAGAATAAGAAAAGAATTTTTCAGAAGAGGCAGAAACTTCCAAAGGCCTGAGGCCTCACTTAACATAATTTACTCAGAGATTCTCAACCTTCCCAGGCTCAATTAGTTGTGCTCCAGGCATTTTTCACTCAGTTGCTTATAGTCCTTCCTGTTTTCACATAAGTATTTCTAGTACCTCACAGGGTGAACCACTCTTTCTTTTGGTTCATTTCATTCAGATCCAAACAATCTTTCCTTTAGTATCTCTGGGTTCTTACAGTGGAGATAATTGTTTCTTTCTCAGTCCATGGAATGACTGTGAGTTACCTGATTACCATGCTGCATTATTATTTTTTGGTGCTATTGCTCATGGGCTTCCCTCATTCATTGTACTTACCTGTGGTGTCAGGGACTTGCTTCCCCACTAGGATCTCAGGTTGTTTTTATTCATTTTTCTGTCCCCAGCACTTAGCCTAAGACTAGCACCTTCAGTTATGGGCCTGTTAATGCTAGTTATAAAATGTTATGCTAGTTAAAAAAAGTTACAATGATGATTGTTTTAAGGTACAATGATGATTATAATCAAGAAATCAGCCCTAAGTATCTAAGGTCTTACTGATGCCTACAGGATCTGAGTCACTTTGAAAGAGAGAGGGCCCAGACCTCCAGTCCAGGTGCAAAGCCTTAGACAGATCTATCTATCTATCATCTATCTATCTATCTATCTATCTATCTATCTATCTATCTATCTACCTACCTATCTATCATCTATCTATAGATATTTAAAATTTATGTATATTTTATATTCTTTTTAAAAGATATATTTTTTTTAGATATTCTTATTTGTTATTGGATAGAGACAGAGAAATTGAGAGGGGAAATGGATATAGAGAGGGAGAGAGACAGAGAAACACTTGCATCCCTGCTTCACCACTAGTAAAGCTTTCCCCCTGAAGATGAGGACCAGAGGCTTGAACCTGGGTCCTTATGCACTTAAGCAGGTGTGTCATCACCTGGCAATATATATCTATATATCTATATATCTATATCTATATCTATATCTATATCTATATCTATATCTATATCTATATCTATATCTATATCTATATCTATATCTATATCTATATCTATATCTATATCTATATCATCTATATATGATACAACTCTACATTTATATGAACTTTGTAGCAGCCATAAAATTAGTGAGTCAACTTTTAAACACAGATCTCATGTTTATCCTGTATACACAGGCCTATTTTACAGCTTTATGAAATAATTACTTCCTTTTTACTTACCTTGTATCCTTTCTTCAGTTCCTTTTAAAAAAGTCTTTATATATTTATCTACATTGGGTAGAGACAGAGAGGGGAGGGGGAGATTGAGAGGAAAAGAGACAGAGGGACACCTGCATCACTGTTTCACCACTAGTGAAGCTTCCTCCCTGCAGGTGGGGACCAGGGGCTTGAACCTGGGTCCTTGCATGTTGTAATTGTGTGCTCAAGCAGGTGCACCACCACCTGGCCCCCTTTTTTCAGCTTTTGTAGTCCTAGTCTTTTTCCCTTTGGCTAGTGAGATGCTCCATGGCTACTTTTCCTTTTTGGATTTCTTGCATCAGAAACTTACAATAATGAATGTCTTTAGTATTTATTAGGTGGGATTGAATTGAATAATCTTGTGGACAAAGATTAATTATTCAAAGTGTGGGGTTTAGACCCATGTCTATGTCAGCTCAGACTTTGACTATGAGAGAAGATGGCTGAAAATGTGTTTTTTTTCCCCTGAGGCCATTGCACAAGGTGCTTCGTAATGATGTAACCTTAGACAATTTCTCCTAAAGTTTCTGAGACCTCATTTGCAAAATGTAGTAGTGCCAATTTCATAAGGAACTTGATAACATGAAATGAGACAAGGGAATATGATGACTAACTTTGTGTATTGATTTAAGTAGGTTATGGTGTCCAGTTGTTTGATCAAACCCTAATATAAATATTGCCAAGGAGGCATTTTTAAGATATGTAGACATTGAATGCAGTAGATTCTCTTTCATAATAAAAGGGCCTCATCTAATTAGGTGAAAATTCTGAAGGAACAATTCTTCCTCAAAACTGCAACATAGAAACCCTGCCTGCATTTCCAGTGTACAGATTTTGTATGTAAGAAGATAGTATAAGCTTTTACCTGAATTTATGATCTGCTAGTCTGTGCTAGAGATTTAATTCTTGTAATTTTCTAAAGAATAATTTTTTTCATCAGAGCAATGCATAGCTTCTGCTTGCCTGATGCAGGAAATAAAGAATTTGGCAAACTTGCGAGCGCATAGGTCTCCATTCATATAAGTAATTATTATTATTAAACTTTCTGAACCCTAGTTCCAACATAAAAAAAGATGTTGAGTGAGTAATCTCCGGGGTACTATACAACACTTTACTAAAAACAAATGTAAGAGTATTGTATCATGAAAGCTATACGAATGGGGAAGAAAAACAAATTAAAGTACCTAAATCCTTTTCTATTGATTTTTTTTTTCGTGACTTGATTGCAGTACTGTTCATGTACTGCTACTGGTTTTAAATTTCAGTGTGTGTGTGTGTGTGTGTGTGTGTGTGTGTGTGCTTAAAAGTTCATCTAATGTGTTCTTGATACATAGAATCTGAGAGGAATTTTGTAGTGTCCCCAAAGGTTTTCATATTCAAAGAGTCACTACTCCTATACTTGTTTTATCATAGAGTAGGGATTATTGGCTCAGTGGGAAAATTATGATAAATAATAGGTTGGGAAGAAAGTTTTATTTTGGGAAATTCAGTACTATGTGCTGATATCACAAGGGAAAGTGTAATAGGAGATGGGAATTATGAAAGTAAAGACAGGATCTCAATTTGTGAACTTGTTTTTTGTTTTGTGTATTTCTGTTGTTTTTTTTTTCTTTGAAAGAATCAAAGAAGTACTTTCGCTTTTACATAGCAATTACTATGACTTTATCAGATATCTTCTTATTTTTGATATCTTCTTATTTTTATTTTGTTTTTGCTTTTATATTCAACATTTAAAAATTTAAATGTTTTATTTATTTATTCATTAATGAGAAAGATAGGAGGAAAGAAAGAACCAGACATCACTCTGGTATATGTGCTGCTGGGGATTGACTCAGGACCGGGGATTGAGTCAGCTTTATCCTCTATGCTAGATCCCAGGCCACATTGTTCAGTATTTAGTAGTACTTGCATTTTATTAGAGGGATTAGTACTTTATAGTAAATAAAGTTATTGATACATGTAAAATTTCTGTTTTCTGTAAAACACTCTCACTCTCAACCTAGTGGGGCAGGACTCTGGTGAGATGGTGTTTCAGGACATATTGGTGGGGTTGTCTGCCCTGGGAAGTTCGATTGACATCATGGTAGCATCTGGAACCTAGTGGCTGAAAAAGAGTTAAGATATAAAGCAGAAAAAAATGTTGACTAATCATGAACCTGTTGTTAAAAATTCGGCGGCTCTAGCCGGGCTAGCTTCACGGCGGGTAACAGAGACGCGGAGACAACGGCTGGGCAGGGAAGCTGTATTTCTTTATTCAGGAACAACGATTCATAAACTAAGACAAACTAATCCACCAAACAGAACTCTGTTGTCTCTTTGCGGCGGCGCAAGCACTCTCTCTAACTCTGTAACTCTCCAACTTTCTAACACCGGAACTCTCCTCAACTCTCCAACTGTCGAACTCTCTAACTCAGGCGGGGTTCCTAGGGGCGGGGCCAAGCGGGCAGTGAAACTAACTGGACTGATCCAATTCTCTTGGCGGGGGAGAACTAGTACCCAATGTAAAGCATACAACATGAACCCAAAGGCTAGAATATTGCAGATGGATTCTGGGGTCTCCATTTTGGGAAAAGCTAGTAGGTCTATTTTAGGTCTATTTCAAGGGGCCCAAGACTTTACTAGCTGTTGCCTGAGTCTGACAGCTGACATGCAGGTGGATGCAGGTTATTGTCTGGGGGTGGTGGTGGTGGTGGTGGTGGTGGTGGTGGTGGTGTCATAGTTAGAAAAAGGACTAGAAAGCTGGATCAGGAAAGAGAGTAGCTCCCAAATATGGGGAAAGTATATAAATATTGTTATCTGTAAACCTCATTGATTTGATCTGGGGCCCAGATTCTGCATGGGAACCTATGTGGCCTCTGTATCCCTGTCGGTTTGAGTTTGCATTCTGTGGTCATGGCTAGGAACATTCTATGCTGCACTAATTTCAGGACCCATCTTTCTTGGGTGGTAGGTAGAGTATGTTGTCCAACCTCCCTTTGGAGAATAGAACATTTCCTACCATTGTTGATCCAAATTGAGGGCAAAGTCCTATAGGGACCCACAAAGGGGTCCATTATGTAGTTCCTGATGGAGATGGCCAGTGACTGGTGTACAATAGTTTTCAGTGAGTCAATAAATGAAGCAAGCAAGTAGAAAGACCTAAAAGTACCTAATTAAACAGTTACCACTTAGTTACCACTATGTAGATGTTCTCCTCCTACCTCCTATTACATGTCCCTCAGTCACTCCAAAGCTAACCTTGTCAGACAAAGTAAGGACTACAAAAGCTGGATAAGGGCAAGAAACTGCCATACTTAAATGATGATTCTTTGGTCACTATCAGGCCACTCTGTCACCTGGGGTCCTAGTCAGGGAATGATGGGATTCCCACACAGACATGATGAGCCTAGACCTCTAACAGAAAATTTGCATTTCTTAATTGATAAGTGATAGATATGTTTGTAGGTCATCTATATGTCTTATTTTATTATTTTTTGCCTCCAGGGTTATTACTGAGGCTCAGCACTTGCACTAAGAATCGACTGCTCCTGATGACCATTTTTCATTTTATTGAATAAACAGAGAGAAATTGAGAGAGGAAGGGGTGATAGAGAGGGAAGGAGAAAGAGAAATGCTTGTAGACCCGCTCTACTTCTTGTGAAGCATCCCTCTTGCAAGTGGGAAGCTGGGAACTTGAACTGGGATTCTTGCGCAGGTCCTTGCACTTCGTATTATGTGTGCTTAGCACAGTGCACCACTGCCTGCCCCCTCTGTATGTATTCTTTAGAAAACTCTATTCAGATATTTTGTCCATTTTTTATTGTATTGCTTATTTTTGTTGTTGAGCTGTATGATTTTCTTAAACATTTATAATATCAGTCCCTTGCCATATGTGTGATGCATACATATCTTTTCCAAGTTGCTAGATTGTATTTTTTTCTTTGTGCAAGTCTCTTCCAATGTGTAAAAGTGTTTTAATTTGTTATGGTTCCATTTGTTTTTTTCTTTTGTTTTCCTTGCTGATGAGGTTCATTCTCCAGTTATGTCTTTGATATTAAGATAGGGAATTGTTTTACCTGTATTTTATTTAAAAAAATATTTTTATTGATTTTATTTATTGACAAAGACAGAGAGGAATTGAGAGGGGAGGGGTGATAGGGAAAGAGACAGAGAGACACCTACAGACTTGCTTCACCATTTGTGAAGCTTTCCCCCTACAGGTGGGGGCCAGGGGCTTGAACCCACACTATAATAACTGCGTTTAACCAGTTGCACTCCCACCTAATTCCTTTCACCTGTATTTTCTTCTATGCATTCTATAGCTTCAGTCTTTAATCCATCTTAACTTAATTTTGCTTTATGACATTATGTGATGCTTTAGTTTGATTGTCCAGTTTTATATAAGTGTCCAGTTTTCCCAACATTATTTAAGAGGTTTTCTTTTCTCCATTGAATGGATTTGACTCCTTCACTTGTTTATTAATTTTTATTCTTTTGATACAAACAGAGAGAAAATGAGAGGGGAGGGAGGGAAGAGAGGGAACAATAGAAATACCTGAAGTACTTGTGAAGCTTACCCCTGCTGATGGGGACCAGGTATTTGAACCTGTTCCTTGCACATGGCAGTGTGTGTGCTATATCAGTTGAGACACCCCTCCAGCCCCTTGACTCCTTTAATTTATATTTGATGTTCATATGTGAGTGGATTTGTTTATTTATTTTACCAGAGCATTGCTCTGCTCTAGCTTTATGGTGATATAAGGGATTGAACCTGGGACTTCGGAGCCTCAGGCATGAGAGTCTCTTTGCATAACCATTATACTATCTACTCCCACCCAGATTTATTTTAAAACTATTTTGTTCCTTTGGCCTGAGTGCCTGCTCCTGTTTACATATACACAATTTAAATTATTATTGTTTTGTAGTTTAGTTTTAAGTCTGGGAGCATGATAACATTCTGGTTTCTTTTCTCTCAGATTTGTTTTGGCTATTCATGGTCTTTTGTGATTCCACACAAATATTTGGACTCTATTTGATTAAAATTTTTTTATTATCTTTATTTATTGGATAGAGATAGCCAGAAGTTGAGAGGAAAGGAGGTGACAGGGAGAGAGAGAGAGAGACAGAGGGACACCTGCAGCACTGCTTTACTACTTGCAAAGTTTTCTCCCTACAGGTGGGGACTGGGGGCTTGAACCCTGGTCCTTGCACATTGTAACACGAGCGCGCAACCAGGTGTGCCATCCCCTGGCCCCCTCTATTCAACTTCTTTGAAGGCTGCCTTTGGGGTTCTGATAAGGATTATATTGCACTGATAGATTTCTTTTGGGTGGATGGCAATTTTAACAGTATTTTTCAGATGCATGAAAATAAGAAATTACCATGTCTTTGCATCTCTATTTCTTTTTTTTTTTTTTTTTTGCCTCCAGGGTTATTGCTGGGGCTCGGTGCCAGAACCAGGAATTCACTGCTCCTGGAGGCTTTTCCCCCCTTTTATTACCCTTGTTTTTTTTTTTTTTTATTGTTGTCGTGGTAATTATTATTCTTGTTAATGATGTCATTGTTGTTGGTTAGGACAGAGAGAAATGCAAAGAGAAGGGGAAAACAGAGGTGGGGAGAGAAAGATAGACACCTGCAGACCTATTTCACTGCTTGTGAAGTGACTCCCCTGCACGTGGTGAGCGGGGGCTTTAACCAGGATCCTTATGCTGGTCCTTGTGCTTTGTCACCATGTATGCTTAACCCACTGTGCTATCCCTGGACCCCCATGTCTCTATTTCTTTTAACACTATCTCACAGTTTACTCTATTGTTGGACTTACTTCAAAGTATTTTAATCTTTTTTTTAAAAGTTCATTTATCTCTTTTGTATATTTCTATTTATTATTAGATAGAGGCAGATAGAAATTGAGAAGGGAGGTGGGGATACAGAGGCAGAGAGACACCTACAGCCCTGCTTCATCACTCATGAAATTTCCCCCCTGCTGGCGGGGACTAGGGGCTTGAACCCAGGTCCTTGCACACTGTAATGTGAGCGCTTAACCAGGTATGCCACCACCTAGCCCCCCTTTTCATTCCTCTTTCCCCTGTGTATGGAAGTGGCACAGGTTTATGTATATGGAGTTAGTACCCTGCTATTTTTTTCACTGAATATTTTTATAGTTTATTTAAAAAAAATTTTTTTAGAGCCAGGGCCTAGCACCTGAGCTATTCTACTGTTCTTGGTCTACTTTGGAGATAGACAGAGGGGGGGGAGAATGAATGGTAACAAGTGAGACACCACGGCATTGCTGCTCCTCTATTATAGAGCTTCCTTCCTTTCATGCCATTTATGGAACTCACAGCTGGTTTCATGGTTTGAACCTATTTTCTTG
Organism: Erinaceus europaeus; assembly: GCF_950295315.1. Taxonomy (NCBI): domain Eukaryota; kingdom Metazoa; phylum Chordata; class Mammalia; order Eulipotyphla; family Erinaceidae; genus Erinaceus; species Erinaceus europaeus. The sequence continues at coordinate 61,457,140 of NC_080171.1, read as the reverse complement.
TTCATGGTAAAGTGTGAAGTCTACTTGGTGAATTATTTTTTGGCTCCTGTACTTATTTTATTTAAGCAAGACCTCATATCCATTTTACAACTTTTGCTTTGTTATTCCAATTTTAGAGATAAAAATAAAAACTAAAGCTTAGGTCTGTACTTAACTTTTCTCAGGCTGACAAATGAAAAGGCTTAGACAGCACATGTAGCCTCCTGGGAAGGAAAAGATACACCTTCAGGTAGATGAGGTGGGCATGAGTCAAGAACGAGGTTTGACAGAGTTTGTGCTGTTTTTCAACCCACTCCCTCTCAGCTGCACAGTCATTAAGCATAGGCTTGAACTTGAAAATTAATTTCCCTAATCACCTTAAGTAAATTGGCAACATTTTACTTGTTCAAATTCATTCACAAATGTTACCTCTGGGTAAGTGGTGATGTAGCAGAACTCAAAGATGTACCCCTTCTTCCTTCAGAGGAAGTAGCTAAAATGGTTCCTTGAGTCACTTTGAAACAAACTTCTTCAGAAAACACAACAGAAACTCGTGTAGTGCCAAGAAAGAACATTGTCAGAAGCCAACTTGCCAGTGTCTCAAAGATTTTGCCAGAGATGTTTTTCTGGTGGTAGTTTTCAAGCTTTTATGTGCCACAAAATCCAGAATTGAAATATGCCAATAACCTGCTTGCTTTCTTATAACTATTTTATATCCCAGAACAATCTGCAAAGAACATTCTCTTTGTGGTTTTCTCAGAAGATATTGAAAAGGCACGTCCAAATTTTCTTGGACTTAGTGATTTTCTGTCATAGAATCTGCTAGCTATGCAGAGATTTGGTTTCTTTATTTTCTTCAGCGCATATTCTGAAGTTTTGAAAATATTAGCATAGACACTGATATGAGTAAAAATACCAGTCCTCATTTCTTTCCATACACAGAAGAAAGGGCTAATAATGACATAGGACTTTTTATCCCTGCAATTTCTCATTTACTCCGGATGTTATGCTTCCTCTTTCATGGTTCCATCTTTCACATTAAATACAAAGTTTTCCGATTCTCTCGTTTAATTGATTTAATGATTAAGAAAATGTTCCTGATATTCAACCTAAATTTTTCTTCCTAATTCATTCTCATTATTCTTTGTTAAATCTTGAATAACGAGGATTGATGAGGGACTGAGAACTAATTAATTGATCGCTAAAGTCTCGTGGTATTTCCCAACTCCACAGTGAATTCTCTTAGTTTTAGAAATACCTTCAACAGTAAACTAAATTGCAACACCAGTTTGTTGTTATTTCTGTGCATGTTTTATGGACCAACTAAGTTTAAGATTATCTCTAAAGTTGCCATATGTAGGCATATATCATTAAAAGACTCAGATTTTACTTAGACTTCTTCACTTGCTTTTATATGGTATAGTTTATCTTCCTTACAGAACGGACTTTCAGACCTAAGTGGCTCTTTTGGAACTACACTTTATATAATGTGTGGCTATCCTTTGAACATCAATGATTCTCTGAGTATGCTTCAGGTCCAGAGCTTAGTTGTTTCTTTCTCTGAATTTTTCATGCACTAAGTATGCCCATAGTACAATACTAACAGTAAGTTAGATTCTAAGATCAGAAAATACTCTTTAAAGGAAATGAGGTTTAGTCTGATTCTAGATGGTTGAGTAAGGAAGGTCTAGGGATGTGGAGAAGTAGAGAGAACTGTTATAAAGAGAGGAAACTGGAAATTCACTGAAGAGGCTTCTTTCTTCTTTCTCTTTCTTTCTTTCTTTCTTTCTTTCTTTCTTTCTTTCTTTCTTTCTTTTTCTTTCTTTCTTTCTAAACTACTAGTGGTAGAACAAGAGGTCTGTGGGTGAGGCAGGTAGGGTCTTAGTGGCAGAAACTATTGAGTACTAAGACTTCATCTTGATTGAGATGGGGCAGGGGAGCCCTGGGGAAGCATGGGGCATCAATACTTGTTAAGATTTTATATTTTATATTCTTGGGGCCAAGCAGTAGACTGGCTAAGTGCACATAGTACTAAGTACAAGGACCCATGGAAGGGATCTGAGTTCAAACCCCCACCCTGCAGGGGGCATTCCCTGTACAAACAGGAAAGCATTTCTGCAGGTATCTTTCTCTCTCCCTCCCCTCTCAGTTTTTCTCTGTCTTACCCAATAAAATGGAAAAAAAATGGCTGCCAAGAGCAGTGGATTTGTAGTGCAGGCACTGAGCCCCAGTGATAACACTGGAGGCAATATATGTGTGTGTGTGCGTGCGTGCGTGTGTGTGTGTGTGTGTGTGTGTGTGTGTGTTATATTCTTGTTGGAAAGGAGTAGTTTTGAATGGAAGTCAAAATTAATGGTTTTTAAATTTTATCACAAAATCGCTGCAAGATCCTACATCAAAACCAGTTTCATTTATTCATATTTATATTTTTAACATCATATTTATGAAAGAAATGCTATGGTAATTCCAACCCTTTACTCTCTCTGAATGAAAATGCAGCATGGCTTGGGAAAAATAAAAACAAAAGAAAACAGAGTGATGTGGCTCTGACAGTTCTGCTATGTACAGATTTTAGATACTTAGCTGACATGGAGGGACTGTTTGGCATTGCTTTTCATATCAGTTTGATAGACAGGGAAGAAGTATCACTTACTAGCAAGGAAAGAAATAGCAAGAAAAGGGTAAACTTTGGTTTTTGCATTTGAATTAGTGAAAGGATGGCAAATGCTAGAAGAAGAAGAAGTGAAAAGATGGAAGTGTTATACATTTTTTAATTAATTTTTCAATTTCAATTTTATGTTCCATATTAACCTTTAGAAGAATGTCTTTCTTATTATGCATTGTGTGGTAGGTACTGAAGTCCATCTTTTTAGTAGCCTTCTAGAATTTTAAGCATTCTATTTTCATTCTTATGAGATCTGGGAAATATTGCCTTCTAAGTGGCTTATCTTAGTATTGTATTAAAACATGACTGTGGCATTTATAAAATTACCTCAGAGCAGTGCCCAAAGGATTCTTCTGGTGTTCACTTTTCCCTGCTAATGAGCAGTGTGTGGGAGGTGTACAGGGTCAAGGTTATTCAATAATATTTTGTGTATAGTTTTTGATGGCCAGTGTGGGATTTACCTTGATACACTCAGAATTTACTGGTTGGTAACTATATTAATAAAATAAAATATTTCCCCTTCTTGGAACTCTGTTAAAATCACTGAGTTCTTTCACATGCTGTTAATTTGGTTTTAGATTAGAGGGTCACAGGTGGTTTACACCTCTTTTTTACCCTTTCAGCTTTTCCTCACTATCTTCTATGGTATATTTGAGAAGGAAAAAAGAATACCTTTAAAGAGAGAGAAGGTGGAAGAGAAGAAAAAGGAGAGTAGAGATGGGAGGATGAGGGGAAAGAGAAGGAAGGATGGAAATGTGGATATTCTTTTTCCATATTTCAGTATTTCACTTTACTGGATAAATATTCATGGAGTGGTGTCTTGGAAGCATAAAGGAATAAAAGCTGACTTACTGTTTACTAAGCAAGAAAATTCAAACCAACTTACACCACAGTCTCTGAAACGGTTTGAGACAGTAGTTGTAAAGAAAAGTAATATGGCTAAATACATTGGACACACAGTTGTAACTTCCATTTGTGTGTAGGTGAAATGTATTCATAATTTATGTCCTTTTTGATTAACACCTTGAGATATATGTGTGTACATGCACAGGCACCATTTATTTACAACTTTATTTTGGCAGTCACCTGGCATCTAAACTACCTTTTGAAATATTGCACAAGATCAGAGGAACAGTTCTAAAGTTGGTTATAATAGAAATTAAAAGGTAAAGGAAATGGAGGAAGGCAGTTTACCACAGAGACATCAAAGTTTATTTTAATTTGCAGCCTGAAGTTTAACATAGAAGATAAATTCTTCCAGACAGGATAGGCTAAGGAATATATTGTATCAACTTGCAAGTAACTGGTTTTTTTTTTTTGAGATAGATATCACCTCAGTAACTGTTCCAAATGCATTTACTTTATTTTAAAGGTTGTTCTTTCCATTATTGATGCCATGCTGAATCACAGAGCCATTTATGATGAAATGTGTTACTCTAAAAATCCTGTAAAATGCATCTGCAATGCTTGCTAATGTTTCAGCTCATGCTAAAATTTACTGTAAATTTTTGGAAGATGTTTTTATCTTACTGTGTATTCTCTGCAGATGGTTAGAATCCAATTTATTAACTCTCCGGAAGTTGAAAGCTTTGCTCAAAGTGATACCAATATTTGTCAAGATTGGCTGAAATTATGTATTTGATTAGGTAATAGCACAACCCCAGACTTTGAGTGTTACATACTAATAATGTTTCTGGTGGGGGTATTGTAGGTAGGGTTCAACGAGCTTCAGATAGTATTTCTTTGCCCAGAAAATAACTCTGCTAGGTACTCACAATACCCTGAAAAAATTGGAAAATTTCTGGATAAAAATAGGCTGGGGATATGGATCGATCTACCAATGTCCATGCCCAGTGGAGAGCATTTATAGAAGCCAGACCGCCTATCTTCTGTACCTCACAAAGGTCCATACTCTCAGAGGGATAAAGAACAGAGAAATTTCCCAAAGTGCAAGGACCAGCGAAAGGATCCCCGTTCAAGCCCCCGGCTCCCTACCTGCAGGGGAGTTGCTTCACAAGTGGTGAAACAGGTCTGCAGGTATCTATCTTTCTCTCCCCCTCTCTGTCTTCCCCTCCTCTCTCCATTTCTCTCTGTCCTATCTAACAAAAATGACATCAGTGACAACAACAATAATAACTATAGCAATAATAAAAAAACCAAGGGCAACAAAAGGGAAAATAAATAAACAAATATTAAAAAAATAAAAAAAAAAGAATAGAGAAATTTCCAGTGGAGGGGAAAGGACACAAAACTCTGGTGGTTGGAACTGTATGGAATTGTATTCCTGTTATTTTACAATCTTGTTAATCATTATTAAATCACTAATTTTTTCTAAACTGGTAAATTATACATAAGGAAAATGCTAATTAATCATGTACTTGGTTTCTAAAATTTATTCAGCTGCAGAAATATAGGATAAATGGTAAAGCAAACATTAAATGGGATTCTCCTACCAGCTGGACAATTAAGGCAAATTAGTCAACCTCTTTGAGTTTCACTTGGCTTAAGTATAAAACAAGGAAGCCAATTATACTGGTCTTTGCTTAAAAACTTTTTAGGGGTCGGGCGGTGGCGCAGTGGGTTAAGCGCACGTGGCGCAAAGCGCAGGGACCGGCATAAGGATCCCGGTTCAAGCCCCCGGCTCCCCACCTGCAGGGGAGTCGCTTCACCGGCGGTGAAGCAGGTCTGCAGGTGTCTATCTTTCTCTCCCCCTCTCTCTGTCTTCTCCTCCTCTCTCCATTTCTCTCTGTTCTATCCAACAACAAAGCAACGTCAACAATGGCAATAATAACCCCAACGAGGCTGCAACAAAAAGGGGAAAAAAATGGCCTCCAGGAGCGGTGGATTCATGGTGCAGGCACCGAGCCCAGCAATAACCCTGGAGGAGAAAAAAAAAAAACTTTTTAGTTCAGACAGTTCATATTTCTAGCTCAGATATGTTTTTTTCCAGTGCTCTCAATGCAACAAAAAGTGGAATAAACGATTGCGTAATGAGACTCATAAACCTGTGTAATGCCAAAGTCACTTCAACACAACAAAGAGGTCATAGGTATTAATCTGCATTTCATATTTAAATTGTAGGCCAATAGAAAGCAAGAACAAGTTTGGGGCTCTTTTGGAGATCATTTAGATGTGATTTTAATTCACATCTAAATTCTCACTTTATGATGAGAGACCTTAGTCTTACATAGAGTGAAGGGCTTGGAAATTTTACATATCAAGTAGTTGAAAGAATGAGATCTAGACTTCTGATTTCCTTGACTAGCCCTAGGCAAACTTCTGCTCCCCTTTTCAAGCCTGCTGTCAGGCAAGGATTTCATCACCTCACTTTGGGTGCAAATTTAAATAGCAAATAAGTCATCAGTTATTTCTTATAGGATACGATAATGAAATGTGATTAAAATTCAGTATAGGACAGTTAAATACATAGAGGGATTTGGTTGAAAGACTGCATTTCATCTACCTTTCTAAGCAGCCCTTTGTGTTTTCTTGCTACCCTCTTCCTTTTCTTCCTCTGCCACCTCTCCCTTCTCTTCTTCCTCTTCTCCCTTCTCCTCTTCCTCTTCCTCCTTTTCATCACTAGGCTTTCACTGCTCTGAACTGACACTTTCATATAGAAACAGAGAGAGAGCAAGGGAAAGAGGGGAGAAACATCATAGCATCAAAGCTTCCACTAGTGCAATGGGGCCTGGGTTCAAATTTGAGTTGTGTCTCCTATAGAGAGCAGTTTGGAGAATTCTCAGGAGGCTAGAAATGACCTACCCTATGACCCTGCAGTTCCTTTCCTGGGGATATGTCCTAACACACCAAACATACCCATCCCCAAAGATCTCTGTGTTCATAGCAACACAATTTTTAATAGCTAAAACCTGGAAGCAAACAGGTGTCAAACAACAGATGAGTGGCTGAGCAATTTATGGTCCATATATACAATGGAATACTTGCTCAGCTATTAAAAATGATGAATTTATCTTCTTCACATCATCTTGGATGGAGCTTGAATGAATCTTGTTAAGTGAGAGCAGCCAGAAACAGAAGGATGAATATGGGCTGGTCTCACTCATAGAAAGAAGTTGAAAAATAAGATCAGAAGGGAAAACACAAAGCAGAACTTGGACTGGAATTGGTGTACTGCACCAAAGAAAAAGACTCTGGGATTGGGGGAGGGTTCAGGTCCTGGAACATGATGGCAGAGGAGGACTTAGTGAGGGTTGAATTATTATGTGGAAAATTGAGAAATATTATGCATGTACAAACTATTATATTTTACTGTTGACTATAAATCATTAATTCCCCAATAAAGAAAAAAACTTTGAGTTGTGTGCAATACAGGCACACTATCCAGGTGAGCTATTTTGCCAGCTTGCACACAAACACTGTGTTTATGTCTATATATCTGTCTGTCTAACTATCTTTTTCTCTCTTTCTATATAGTATCTCACACATCTGCAGTTTCATCACTCCAGGTTGTCTTCATTCAGAGAGAGCGAGACAGAAAGGAACATAAACACTCAGAGAGAGACCAAAAGGAAAGAGTGAAAGAGAAACCATAGCAATGTAGCCTCTGCCCAACCCACAGCTCATCCTGTGTGGTCCTGGAACTTGGACCGAGACCAGATTCCTGGCAAAGCCTTGCCCTACTCATTGAAACTTCATCAGAATTTTTTTTTTAAAGAAGTTTGTTTATATTTTTTTTAATTTTCAGAGATAGAGATAGAGATAGAAAGAGAGGGAGAAACACCACAGCACCAGAAGTTCTCTTGGGACTGTGATACTCCCATATGGTCCTGGGTTTTAAGCTTGCTTTTACAAAACAAGCGCCACACCAGGTGAACTATCTTTAGCCCCTGTTTGCTTGTTTTTATAATAGAGAAATACTGAAAAAGGAAGGCAGAAGGGAAGGAACAGAAAGCAGAGGAAGGAGAGGAAGAGAGAGAACAGATGAGAGCTGTCATTGTTGGGGGCCCAACTCTAGGGCCTGTTTCAAGTAGGTGACAGTACCAGTGAGTCACTTTAGGGATTTTTAAAACCATGGTGTCAGTGAATAAATCTAGAGTCTCAAACATGCGCAATAACACTGAACAGTCTCCTGGGCCCAATTCTTATTCTTTATTTTTAGGGAGAGATGGAGAGAGAGAGAGAGAGAGAGAGAGAGAGAGAGAGAGAGAGAGAGAGAAAGAAGGAGGAGGAGGAGGAGGAGGAGGAGGAGGAAGAAGAAATAGAAGAAACTGTAATATTACTCTATATTCCACAGAGCTCTCCCAGGACTGCCCTTGGGACTTTCAAGGTCCCATACATGGCAAAGCATAAGCTTTACCTGCCTAGACATTTCTCAAGTGATATATAGCATTAGTTTTTCCTCCTTTTGCTATTCACGTAAAAGGAGACCTGATCTCAAACATCAGTTAAAATTCCACATACCTTGATCTTCATGTTTTCAGAGTAAACAAGAGTAATCTTTAATTTTTTATATATTATTTATTTTACTGAGAGAGAGAGAGAAGAAAGAGAGAGAGAGAGACCGAGGCCAAGAGCACTGCTCAGCTCTGGCTTATGCTGCTGCTTGGGATTGAACCTGGTGCCATAAAGCTTCAGGCATGAAAGTAATTTGCATAACCATTATGATATTTCTCCAGCCCTGTAATATATAATTTTATGAGCAAGCATTTATTGAGGACTTATCTCCAAGTATCATGGGGCTAACAGCAATGAGCTGTCCTCAGCTGCTGATATGATGAATTTCTAGTCCTGTGACAGATGTCACCTTTCAGACTAACAGGAAGAGTCAGATACAAAATGCATGTTCAGGAGTTCCTTGGTGAGTCTTAGCTCCTTTGTTTTTCTAATTTGCTTTTTAAAACAAATAATAATAATTTTTATTTTGCCTCCATGGTTATTGCTGGGGCTCGGTGCCTGCACCACAAATCCACTGCTCCTGGAAGCTATTTTTTTCCCTTTTTGTTGCCCTTGTTGTTTTATCATTGTTGTGGTTATTATTATTGTTGTTATTGATGTCGTTGTTGTTGGATAGGACAGAGAGAAATGGAGAGAGGAGGGGAAGACAAAGAGGGGGAGAGAAAGATAGACAACTGCAGACCTGCTTCACCGCCTGTGAAGCGACTCCCCTGCAGGTGGGGAGCCAGGGGCTCCGTCCTTGCGCTTTGCGCCACATGCGCTTAACCCACTGGGCCATCGCCCGACCCCCAACAAATAATTTTTTAAGGGAGACAAAATATTATCCGTAAAATGTAAAGAAACAAGACTTTTTCCTTACTGTTATGTCTCACGATTTGTATTTCAGTGTCAGATTTTCTTGAAAGAAAATAATATGAACTCTTCCTGGTTTTTTTTTTTTTTTTTTTTTTTTTTAGATTCCTGTTGAACCTAAACTGAGGGGCACTAAAGTGGTGTTTTAGAAATCTAAAGTTCTGAAAGGGATATGCAAATATTCCATATGCATTAGAACGCAGAAAACAGACTGCATTTAGGATATGTTCAAAACCCACAGCCCACAGTCTTTGTTACTAAAATATTTTGGTTCTGTTTCAAACAATTGCTCCCACCTTGTATAGTCATGGCACTGAATAAATGTTCAACATTAACACAGTTACTGCTTTTCGGTTCCAGGATGGCTGAATTTCAGAACTGAGGGAAGCATTTGCCTCCTGGATAAAAGGTGTAGTATAAATGCAACTTATTACCATTTTAGGCAGAATTCCCAGGCTGGCATTTAGCAATTATAAAAAGCAGAGCTAAACAAGCCCAGGAGATCAACATTCCTTTTTTTCCAACCCAAGATGCTCAGTTATTGTGGACAAAGAACTAGAAGGCCCCACTGTTCTTTGTTGATGCTCTTTGGAGCCTCTAAAGCTGCATAGACAGGAAATGAGCACATTATTTTTTCACTACCATTAATCAATGGAGAGTCTAAATGAAGAGGTACAAATGGCTCTTTCAAGAATTTGTCAAAGCAAAATTCACATTCGAAAAGATTTACGAAGTTTTCCCTTCTCAATTGAATAATCTCTCTTGATATTTTAAACCTTTCTCTTCTCTTCAAAGAGCCCTCTATCCTGGGCTTAGTTTTGCAAGGTACATGGATGAATGGGAGATTACCTTCATAGAAAAGTGTAGATTTAGAAAGAGATACTTCTGGGAGAGCATGGTTTAGAAAAATAGACATTTTCCTAATTCAAAGGAAAGAAACCCAGAATTTGCTAAACTTCACATAATGCTGGTTTCTGAGTGATGGATGAAAAAATACTTTCCTCAGGGATATATTTACTTTGCTGTTTGGATTCAGGACTTTGCTAGGAGACTAAATTTTTCTCCCAAATGTTGTTAGTTTTAAATATTCAGTATTGATTTCTGCCTACTATCTCTCCCAAGTTTAAGGTTATACACTTTTTGAATAGCTTGTAAGGTATCTGTATTTACAAGGAGATGTGAAGTTTCCTTCCCAGGGACTGACTGCTGTAATCTTCTTTTTAATTCTGCCAATACAATGCATCAGGAATTCTAACCTTAAGGCTAAGTAATTTATTATTATTGGCCTGTATTTGAAGAAAATATACCAACAGAGAGATGCTAAATTTTTGTCACTAGAACAAGTCCATGGGTTAGAAGTGTGTGAACCTAAATTCCACTTGAACATATTTTAGATTCTTTTAGCTATAATTGTCGTGAATAAATAACACAAATTTAGCTGTGCTTTAAGCTAAAAGGAGAAATACCTTTCAAACGAAGACGTTGCTAGTAAGTTGCAAACATTTTTGTAGTTTATCAGGAACTGTAAATGTGAACTTAGTTTCAATCATTCCTCAAGATTCAGGCTCAGGTGCTCACTTAATGTTACTCCTGGAGGGCAGCAACTCATTACTCCATGTGTTAAAGGACATGTTGAGTATTACATACCCAGAGAAAGACAGGGGCAAAAATTCCATTACGATGGTTACTTCAGAGCTAATACTTGTTATTGGTCCATTGCTCTAAGGCTTATTGGCAATGAGATGGGCATTGGAAAGCCATGGCATTTGCTGAAAAGCAGTGGCATGATGCAAGAGCCTAAAATCCTAAGTCAGCTAGTATCCTTCTGTTTGACCATACAATATTGTATATATGACTTTCAGCATTTGTCAAAAACTCAGTGCTTAACATTACAGAGAATGATACTTAGTATATGCAAATTAAAAGTCACTTAGGGGGTCGGGGGATTCGAGGGTGGAATGCCATTTATGATAAAGGAATCTAGACACATGAAACATAGATGAGGCAGTAACATTAATAGGGACTGAGAAAAAAGGTGCTGCTCTTGTAACTTTGGAAATGAGTAGAACCTGTCAGAATAAAACAAAACCCACACCCACAAGTATGTATCTAGAACTGCTTTGGAAGCTTCTTTTATCTTCTGTCATCTAGCAGAAATAAAAAAATAGAAATCTTTCATAAATTTCCCATGTTATATCCTCTTTCTGACTCCTCTTTCTTATTAAACTGTAACACATTACATAAATGCCAGTCATATTGGTGTCTTCACCTGGATTTTGTTTTTTTCTTTGCTATTCTACCTCCTTTTCTCCGATTCTACTTATTCTCTATGCTGTGCAGGTAAGATAGCTTTTTTCCTTTCTCTCTCTCTCTCCCTCTCTCTCATGAAGCTTTCCCCCTACAGATAGGAAATAGGGACTTGAACCCAGGTCCTTGCATATTGTAACATGTGTGTTCAATCAGAGCACCACCACCTAGCCTCCTAAGATAGCTTTTATGAAGGGGGAAAAAATACTCAGCAGCATGATTTGCCCATTCTGTGATATAAATGCTCCCACTGGCCTGTTTCCAATGTTTTGATAAGTAGATAGAATTACTTCAAATCATTTCAATAACTGAATTTAATAGCATGCTTAATAACCTCCTCTAACAGATGTAAACCTGTATGACATCCTTTAATACAGCCTCATCTCTCTTTTAGCATATTCTTTGTTGAGCCCTAAACTCCCATGTAACTTAGAATGACACTGAAACCTAGTGGGTAGTATTCATCAGAAGTTATGAAATAGTCCCAGGATCCAGAAGAGTTAGGTTTGGATGTTGACGCTAATACTTGTTAGACATGTACATTTGAGAAAATATTTAAGATTTTCAGAGATTGAATTTCCTTATCTTTAAAATGGGAATAATGACTCTTACCATACTTTCTGGCCTGCACTGATTATGATTATTTAAAATATTTTTAGGAAAATACAGAGTTTTAATGTTAGTGCTATTATGATTATCTTCTACGAGGTAGAACTTAAGTTCACAAATATTTCTTTAATATTTTTTCCCAAGATGACTATGCATCAGACCTTTCACTTGCTCAACAAATTTGCACCATTTTCCTGTAGCACATTGTACTCTGTTCTGGAGATCATTCTTTTTCTAAGTTAAACTGAATTTATGGTAGTTTGAGTATAGCTAATTTATAGTAGATGAAGGGTTGGGGTAAAGAGAAATGAATGAGATTCTTAAGAAAAGTGTATAATAAATGTAAAGTCAGAATTTTAGGGGCCATGAACAGAAATGGAAGGCAAATAATTTGGAGACTTATACTCTCTTTGGCCCACAATAGATGCTTCTGAACTAAGTATAAGACAGCAGTAAGAGTTTTAATTCACTTCTGAAGAAGTTTTATGCCATAGTGTTTAGGCACAGGAATTGGCTAGATAGATCTTGTATCCTACCTTTCACTAATTGTGTGGTCTCTATCAAGTTATTTAATTACCTGAGCTGATGTTTTGTAATTGTGGATGTAATAATTATATATGATTATTTTATAAGGACAGTGTGAAAATGCCAGTAAATCTTTTGGAGAGTTATCTGGCACAAACTAGGTGCTCAATAGGATTCTTTTTCTTGATCTACATGAATTGTGAGTCCTTAGCATTCTATGTGCTGAGATCTGAACCATCTTGAATATCTCAAGCTACTTCTTATCCTTTAGAAAAGCAAGGGATATGAAAAAGATACTTCTTTTTTAATATTTATTTATTCACTTTTGTTGCCCTTGTTGTTTTATTGTTGTTGTTATTGATGTCGTCATTGTTGGATAGAACAGAGAGAAATGGAGAAAGGTGGGGAAGACAGAGGGGGAGAGAAAGATAGACACCTGAAGACTGCTTCACCGCTTGTAAAGCGACTCCCCTGCAGGTGGGGAGCCAGGGGCTAGAACCAGGATCCTTTCGCTGGTTGTTGCACTTTGCGCCACCTGTGCTTAACCTGCTGCGCTACCACCCCAAGATACTTCTTTTTAATCTGTATTAGTTTAAGGTATGAATGCCCTTCTCTGGACACAGGTTCCTATCATACATGTAGTTTTCTAACCAATTTCCTGTGATTTTAGATGGCTCAGTACTGCAATAAGTGTATTAACTGGCCTTCTTTAGAGGGGGTATGGAACTAATTATCTAATGGAGTTACAAAGTCATGATTCACTTTAATATAGATACTATACCCACATATGATATTTGGTTCAAAAGAGGACCTGTAGATACCACACTGTCTTTTGTATCAAAATCACCTGCATAACTTAACATTTTATTTTAAATGGATGTGACTCTACCACTACTTTCAGAGATTCTGAATCAGTAGGTGCTCAGTGGGGCATTTATTGAAGAGATCAACGAATGCTAATATAGCAAAACTCTGAAATTAGTCACATGGTTATGTAGTATTCATACAGAATTGGGGGTTAATTATGTGGAAGATTTTACATTTTTTCTCTTTCCTTTTCATTTGAACTTCAAAAAGAAATCTATGTAAGTTACTCATTCCCTAAGGCTGAATTGACTTGTTTATGCAATTGCCCTTTTTTTGTTCTCTGAGTTACAAATTTTATAATGGAAAATATCTCCTTTTTGCATTTTTCCTTATATCACAGCAAATTTCTACATTATACTACAAGAATTAGGGAACAGAAAAACTAGATGTTTTCAGTGTTTGTTATAAAATCTATGTATAGGAAGAATTTTAATATATAGATGCTGGTCCTGATAAGAAGTATATAAGAAATTACAAACTTTGGCAATCTAGGAATTTTAAATGTTAGAAATGTGGAATATGTAGGGATATGTTAATGATTTTGTCGTGGTGGAAGGTTAAAAACACGATACCTGGCAATGCAAACTTTAGAAACCTCCCCTGTGTCTAATGTTAATGGTTTTAGCTGTTTTCAAGGGAGACTAGACTGTTAGTGTTGAAGCTGAGGGGGAAATGAGATGTTACAGTAAAACATATTTTTACTTTAGACTATACTCTTCTTTTATAAAATATTACTTTTTTTTTTTTTTGGTTCTTTGTCCCTATTAGTCTTGAAATGGTGTTGAGTGGTCTTAACTGGAGCCACATCAGGAGGCTTATTAAATCTCCAAATATCTGTGTGCTAACTGACCTATATTCATTTCTGTATTTTTTTTAATTTAAGAAAGGATTAATTAACAAAACCATAGGGTAGGAAGGGTACAACTCCACACAATTCCCACCACCCAATCTCCATATCCCACCCCCTCCCCTGATAGCTTTCCCATTCTCTAGCCCTCTGGGAGCATGGACCCAGGGTCATTGTGGGTTGCAGGAGGTAGAAGGTCTGGCTTCTGTAATTGCTTCCCCGCTGAACATGGGGGTTGACTGGTTGGTCCATTCTCCCAGTCAGCCTCTCTCTTTCCCTAGTAGGGTGTGTCTCTGGGGAAGCTGAGCTCCAGGACACATTGGTGGGGTCTTCAATTCAGGGAAGCCTGGCCAGCATCCTGATGGCATCTGGAACCTGGTGACTGAAAAGAGAGTTAACATACTTAGCCAAACAAATTGTTGAGCAATCATGGACCCAAAGCTTGGAATAGTGGAGAGGAAGTGTTAGGGAGGTACTCACTGCAAACTCTAGTGTACTTCTGCTTTCAGGTATATATTTTGCGGTAGTTTATAGATACCTGTGAAAATATGTTCTCTCTCACAGAAACTGATGTATATCTAGGTTTTGGGACTTTGTTAGAAAGTGAACCACCTGAGATGAAATTAGAGTATACTATGAAAGGAAAGGTCTCACCCGAGTAATGAAGCTGAAGGGTTGTCATTCCACATGTGAAGTCTCTGGACACAGTCTGAAGTGAAGCACGTTGAGGTGACAATCATTGCATTGGTTAGGTTGTGATCGGCGGATGCAATATTATTTGATATGGATTGGGAGAGGCATACGGGAAAGTGGGCCCTATCCAAGGGTTCCAGGACTGGGGGAAGTAGGGGCTCTATAGTGGAGATGTGAGGTTCCTGCTGTCTTAGGGTTCCAAAAGACAATCGATAGTTAATGTTATCATCACATTATTTGGTAATTGGGTTAACTTTGAAAAGTCCTTTTGTTATGGTTTGCTGTACAGTACCCAGTATCTTGTATATAGCTGTGCTATTGGATGCTTCTGATCTACTTGGTCTAGGCTTTTGAGAGAGTCCACATATCAAATACACAGCCTATATATTAAAAATATTCAGTTTGTGTTTTGAGAAACTTTGAGACATACAATTGATTTTCCCCCTCTCATATTAATTAACTAGTGATTTATATGTCTACATTTTGCTAGGAGTGTACATAAGCACCATTCCCACCACCAAAAGACTGTGACCCATCCCTCCCGCCACTCCCATCCCCCACTGGCCCAGGAAGATGCATGTCTACCCCTCACCACAGGGTTTTTACTTTGGTGCCCTACTTACAATTTGGTCAGGTCCTGCTTTTAGTTTCCCTTTAAGATCTTCTTCCTCAACTTCTGTTGATGAGTGGGATCATCCCATACTCATCTTTATCTTTCTGACTTAGCTCACTTAACATAATTCCTTCTAGCTCTGTCCATGATGGGTCAGAGAAGGTGGGTTCATTGTTCCTGATAGGGTGGTTTGAAGTTTGAAAATATATTTTAATATATCACACTTTTAATATTTTTAATCGGTGTTTGCCTCATTGTTCTACTTCTTTCTTTCTTTGCTTTTACTATTTTTATTTATTTATTGGCTAGAGAGAGCCAGAAATCCAGAGGAAAAGGGAGAGAGAGAAACACCTGAAGACCTGCTTTTTTTATTATTATTTAAGAAAGGAGACATTAACAAAATCATAGGATGGGCGGGATACAACTCCACACAATTCCCGCCACCCATTCTCTATATCCCGACCCCTCCACACTAGCTTTCCCATTCTCTATCCCTCTGGGAGCATGGACCCAGGGTCATTGTGGGTTGCAGAAGGTGGAAGGTCTGGCTTCTGTAATTGCTTCCCCTCTGAACATGGGCATTGACTGGTCAATCCATACTCCCAGTCTGCCTCTCTCTTTCCATAGTAGGGTGGGTCTCTGGGGAAGTGGAGCGCCAGGACTCATTGGTGGGGTCTTCAGTTCAGAGACGCTTGGCCGGCATCCTGATGGCATCAGGAACCTGGGGGCTGAAAAGAGAGTTAACGTACAAAGCCAAACAAATTGTTGAAGAATCATGGACCCAAAGGATGGAATAGTGGAGATAAAGTATTTGGGGGTACTCACTGCAATCTCTAGTGTAATACTGCTTTCAGGTATATATTTGCCCTGGTTTATGGATACGTGTGGACATATGTTCTATCTACTGGAACTTGGTCTATATCTAGGTCTTGGGACCCCATGAGGAAGTGAACCACCTGGGATGGAGTTAGAGAATACTATGAAAGGAAAGGTCTCACCCGAGTAATGAAGCTGAAGGGTTGTCATTCCACACCTGAAGTCTCTGGACACAGTCTGAAGTGAAGCATGCTGGGGTGGCACTCATTGTGTTGGTTAGGTTGCAATCAGCAGATGCAATATTATTTGATAAGAATTGGGAGAAGCATATGGGAATGTGGGCCCCACCCTAGGGTTCCAGGACTGGGGGAAGTTTAGGATTTATAGTGGAAATGTGAGGTTCCTGCTGTCTTAGGGTTCAAGAAGACAATGGATAGTATTGTTAACATCACATTATTTGGTAATTGGGTTAACTTTGAAAATTCCCCTTTTTTTTTTTTTAATTTTTTATTTAAGAAAGGATTAGTGAACAAAAGCATAAGGTAGGAGGCGTACAACTCCACACAATTCCCAACACCCAATCCCCATAACCCACCCCCTCCCATGGTAGCTTTCCCATTCTCTATCCCTCTGGGAGCATGGACCCAGGGTCATTGAGGGTTGCAGAAGGTAGAAGGTCTGGCTTCTGTAATTGCTTCCCCGCTGAACATGGGCATTGACTGGTCAGTCCATACCCCCAGTCTGCCTCTCTCTTTCCCTAGTAGGGTGTGAATCTGGGGAAGCAGAGCTCCAGGACACATTGGTGGGGTCTTCAATCCAGGGAAGCCTAGCCAGCATCCTGGTGGCATCTGGAACCTGGTGATTGAAAAGAGAGTTAACATATGAAGCCAAACAATTTGTTGAGCAATCATGGATCCCAAGCTTGGAATAGTGGAGAGGAAGTGTTAGGGAGGTACTCACTGCAAACTCTAGTGTAGTCCTTCTTTCAGGTATATATTTTGCAGTAGTTTATGGGTACGTGTGCACATAAGCTCTCTCTCACAGAAACTGGTGTATATCTAGGTTATGGGACTTTGTTAGAAAGTGAACTACCTGAGATGAAATTAGAGTGTACTATTAAAGGAAAGGTCTCACCCGAGTAATGAAGCTGAAGGGTTGTCATTCCACACGTGAAGTCTCTGGATACATTCTGAGGTGAAGCATGTTGAGGTAGCAATCGTTGCTTTGGTTAGGTTGTGATCGGCAGATGCAATGTTTTTTGGTTTGGATTGGGAGATGCATACGGGAAAGTGGGCCCTATCCAAGGGTTCCAGGACTGGGGGAAGTAGGGGCTCTATAGTGAAGATGTGAGGTTCCTGCTGTCTTAGGGTTCAAAAAGACAATCAATAGTTAATATTATCATCACATTATTTGTTAATTGGGTTAACTTTGAAAAGTCCCTTTGTTATGGTTTGCTGGACAGTACCCAGTATCTTGTATATAGCTGTGCTATTGGAAGCTTCTAATCTACTTGGTCTAGGCTTTTGAGAGAGTCCGCATATCAAATACACAGCCTATATATTAAAAAGATTCAGTTTGTCTTTTGAGAAACTTTGAGACATACAATTGATTTTCACCCTCTCATATTAATTAGCTACTGATTTATATGTCTACATTTTGCTAGGAGTGTACATAAATACCATTCCCACCACCAAAGGACTGTGACCCATCCCTCCCACCCACTCCCACCGCCACTGGCCCAGGAAGCTACATGCCTACCCCTCACCACTGGGTTTTTACTTTGGTGCCCTACTTACAATTTGATCAGGTCCTGCTTTTAGTTTTCCTTTCAGATCTTCTTAGTTAGCTTCTGTTGATGAGTGGGATCATCCCATACTCATCTTTATCTTTCTGACTTAGTTCACTTAACATAATTCCTTCTAGCTCTGTCCAAGATGGGTCAGAGAAGGTGGGTTCATTGTTCTTGATAGCTGCATAGTATTCCATTGTGTATATATACCACAGCTTTCTCAGCCACTCATCTGGTGTTGGGCACCTGGGTTGCTTCCAGGTTTTAGCTATTATGAATTGTGCTGCTATGAACATAGGAGTACACACCTCTTTTTGGTTGGGTGTTATGGAGTCCTTGGGGTATAACCCCAGGAGAGGAATTATTGGGTCATATGGAAGGTCCATGTCTAGCCTTCTGAGAATTTTCCAGACTGCTCTCCACAGAGGCTGTACCAATTTACATTCCCACCAGCAATGTAAAAGGGTTCCTCTGTCCCCACATCCTCTCCAGCATTTGTTGCTGCTGTCCTTTTTGATGTATGCCATTCTTACAGGAGTGAGGTGGTATCTTAGTGTTGTCTTGATTTGCATTTCTCTGATAATCAGTGACCTAGAGCAGTTTTTCATATGTTTGTTAGCCTTTTGGATCTCCTCTGTGGTGAATGTTTTGTTCATTTCCTCTGCCCATTTTTGGATGGGGTCATTTGTTTTTTTGCGGCTAAGTTTGCTGAGCTCTTTATATATTTTGGTGATTAGTTTCTTGTCTGATGTCTGGCATGTGAAGATCTTCTCCCATTCTTTGAGGGGTCTCTCTGTTTGTTTAATAGTTTCTTTGGATGTGCAGAAGCTTTTCAATTTGATGTAGTCCCATTGGTTTGTTTCTGCTTTGGTCTTCCTTGCAATTGGGTTTGATTCATCAAAGATGTCCTTGAGGTGTATGTGGGAAAGTGTTTTACCAATGTTTTCCTCTAAGTATTTGATTGTTTCTGGTCTGACATCTAGGTCTTTGATCCATTTGGAGTTGATTTTTGTTTCTGGTGAGATAAAGTGGTTCAATTTCATTCTTCTGCATGTTTCAATCCAGTTTTCCCAGCACCATTTATTGAAGACAGCCTCCTTTTTCCATTTAATGCTTTGGGCCCCCTTATCAAAGATTAGATGTCCATTGGTGTGGGGACTTATTTCTGGGCTTTCAAATCTGTTCCACTGGTCTGTGTGCCTATTTTTGTTCCAGTACCATGCTGTTTTGATGATGATGGCTTTATAATATAGTTTGAGATCTGACAGTGTGATGCCTCCATTTCTGTTTCTTTTCCTCAAGATGGTTTTGGAAATTCTAGGTGTTTTCAGGTTCCAGATAAATGATTGTAGTGTTTGTTCTATACTCTTAAAGAAGCTTGGTGGAACTTTGATGGGTATTGCATTAAATTTGTATATGGCTCTGTGGAGAGTATTCATTTTGATGATATTTATTCTTCCAACTCATGAGCATGGGATATCTTTTCATTTCTTGGTATCAGTTTCTATTTCCTTGAGTAGCGACTCATACTTTTCAGCATACAAGTCTTTCACTTCTTTGGTCAACTTTATTCCTAGGTATTTGATTGATTTTGCTGAAACAGTAAATGGGAGTGATTTCTGGATGTCTTCTTCTGCAGATTTAGTGTTTGCATAAAGAA